>NW_027395377.1:0-105722 GCF_047511655.1 Castor canadensis
GGTTCCAAATAGGCCTATTCAGCTTAGGTGAAGAAACACATGTATCTCAAGAAAGAAAATCATCTGCATCAGAAGCAGGAGCCTCCAGCACATGGTTTCCCTGTTAAAATGCATAGAGTTTTTCACAGCCAAACTGCCTGTGACTTGGGTTTTGCAAGGTGGAGACAGGCTGCCTTTGTTCCAATTAGGACTATTTGGCTGAGTTGAAGAACAGCCATCTCTCCAAAGAAAGCCATCTATGATAGAAGCTGCAGCATCTAGCACGTTGTTTTCCTGTAAGAATTAAGTTAATTTTTGGAAAGAATACTTCCTGCTTATCATAGTTTTTATGTTCGAGACAGGCTTCTTTTGTTCCAAATAGGCCTATTCAGAGAACATGAAGAAACACATGTACATCTCGAAGGAAAACCACTGTGTTAGAAGTAGGAGCATCTAGCACATTGCTTGCCTGTCTGAATTAAGTTAGGTTTGGAAAGGAATACTTCCTGCAAATCACAAATTTGAAGGTTCAGAAAGGCTCACTGATGCAAATTGGCTTAGTCAGCTAACAAGAAGAAACAAGTGTATCTCTCAAAAGAAAACAAACCCTCTGTGTTAAAAGGAGGACCATCCAGCACATTCTTTCCCAGTAAAACCCGAGTTAGTTTTTGAAAGGATACTTCCTTCAAATCAGAAACTTCAAGGTGGGAAAGTCTCATTTTTTTTTAAACAGGCCTATTTACCTAAGTTGAAGAAACGAGTGTATCTCTTGAAAAAACACCCTTTGTTGTAGAAGCGGGAACATCAAGCACATTGTTTTCCTGTGAGAACTGAGTTAGTTTGTGGAAGGAATCCTTCCTGCAACTTAGGTGTTTCAAGGTGGAGATAGCCTCTGTTTGCTCCAAACAGTTAGAATCAGCAGAGTTGAAGAAACTCATGTATCCCTTCAAAGAAAACCGTGTATGTTAGAAGCTGCAGAATCTAGCGCATTATTTCATTGTGAGAATGGAGTTAGTTTTAGAATGAGATACTTCCTTGAAGGTGGGTTTTTCAAGGTGGAGTAGGCCCTCCTTATTCCAAATAGTCCTGTTCTGAGTTGATGAAACACATGTATCTCTCGAAAGAAACTAATGTGTGTTAGAAGTGCCATCTAGAACTTGGTTTCTGTGTGAGAACTGAGTAAGTTTTGAAAGGAATACTTCATGCAAATTATAGTTTTCATGATTTAGAAAATCTCATTTTATTCCAAATAGGCCTAGTCACCTTAGGTGAAGAAACACATTTATCTCACGAAAGAAAATCCTGTGTGTTAGAAGCAGGAGCCTCTTGCACATTGTTTCCCTATTAAAATTGAGTTAGTTTTGAACAGGAATACTTCCTCCAACTTAGGTGTTTCACGGTGCAGATAGGCCATCTTTATTCCAAATAGGCAGATTCACCTGAGATGAAGAAACACATGTAACTCTCCAAAGAAAACCATCTCTATTAGAAGTTGCAGCATATAGCACATTGTTTCCTTGTGAGAATTTAGTTAGTTTTTGGAAGGAATCCTTCCTGCAACATATGTTTTTAAAGCTGGAGTTGGGGTCTGTTTCTTCCCAATTGGTATATTCATCTGACTTGATGAAACCCATGTATCTCTCCAAAGAAACCACCAATATTAAGAGCTGCAGCATCTAGCACATTGTTTTGCAGTGAGAATGGAGTTTGGTATTGAAAGGAAGACTTCCTGCAACGTGGGTTTTCCAAAGTGATGATAGACTCTCTTTGTCCAAATAGGCCTATAGTGCTGTGTTCATGAAACACATATATCTCTCAAAAGAATTCCAGTGTGTTAGAAGCAGTACCACCTTGCACATTGTTTCAAAGTGGGAATTGAGTTAATTGTTGAAAGGAGTACTTCATGCTAATCATGGTTTTCAAGGTGGAAAAGGGCTCATATTGTTCCAAATAGTAATATTCATCTTCATTGAAGAAACACATGTATCTCTCCAAAGAAAACCATCTAGGTTAGAAGCTGCAGCATTTAGTGCATTGTTTCCCTATGAGAACTGAGTTAGTTTTTCAAAGGAAACATCTTTCTCCGTTGGGTTTCCATGGCGGTGGCAGGCTCTCCTTCTTCCAGATGGTCCTGTGCAGCTGAGTTGATGAAACACATATATCTGTCAAAAGAAACCTATGTGTGTTAGGACCCCTGGCATCTAGCACACTGCTTTCTGTGACCATTGAGTTAGGTTTTAAAAGGAATACTTCCTGTAAATCATGATTTCCAAGGTGGAGAAAGGCTCATTTTGTTCCAAATAGGCCCATTCATCTAAGTTGAAGAAACATATGTATCTCTCGAAAGAAAACCAACTGTGTTGGAAGCAAGAGCATCTGGCACACTGTTTCCCTGTAAAAATTGAGTTACTTTTTAAAATGAATACTTCATACAAAGTAGACGTTTCAAGGTGGAAATAGCCTCTCTTTGCTCCAAATAGGCCTATTCAACTGAATTGCGGAAACAGACTTGTCTCTCCAAAAAAAAGAACCAAATCTGTTTGAAGCTGCAGCATCTAGCTCATTGTTTCCCTGTGAGACTCAGTTCGTCTATGATAGGAATACTTCCAGGAAATCAGAATTTTTCTATGTTCACAAAAGCTCAATTTTTTCCAAACAGGCCTATTCATCTATTGTTAAGAAACACATATTTCTCTCGAAAGAAAGACATTGGTCTTAGAAGAAGTAGCAACTAGTACATTGCTTACTTGTAAGATGACTTAGGTTTTCAAACAAATAGTTCCTCCAACTTAAGTGTTTCTAGGTGGAGATCAGCTCCTTTTGCACCAAATAGGCCTATTCAGCAGAGTGAAGAAACACATGTATCTCACCAAAGAAAACCATCTTGTTATAAGCTGCAGCCTCTAGCACATTGTTTCCTTGTGAGAAGGGAGTTAGTTGCTAAAAGGAATACTTCCTGCAATTTGGGTTTTTCAAGTTGGAGATAGGTTCTTTTCTTTCCAAATAGGCATGTGGAGCTGAGCTGAAAAAACACATGTAGATCTTCAGTGAAATCCATTAGTGTTAGAAGCATTAGCATCTAGTACATTGATTTTCTGTGAAAACTGAATTAGTGTTTACGGACTACTTCCTGCAACTTAGATGTTTCAAGGTGGATATAGGCTCTGTTTGCTCCAAATTGGCCTGTTCGGGTGAGATGAATGACACATGCATCTATCCAAAGAAAACCATCCATTTAAGAAGCTGCAGCGTCTAGTGCATTGTTTCCCTGAAAGAATTGAGTTATTTTTTGAAAAGAATACTTCGTACTTGTCATTGTTTTCAAGGACAAGGAGTCTCACATTGTACCAAATAGGCATATTCAGCTACGCTGAAGAAACACATATATCTCTCAAATGGAAACCGTAGGAGTTAGAAGCAGGGGCATTTAGGACATTGTTTCCCTTGAGAATTGAGCTAATTTTTGAAATGAAAACTATCTGAAAATGAGAATTGTCTCCATGGAGAAAGTCTCGTTTTGTTCCAAATTGGCTGATTCAGCTAACTTGAAAAAACACACGTATCTCTCAAAAGAACACCATCTGTGTTAGAAGCAGGAGCATCAAGTACATTGTTTCTCTGTAAAAATTGAGTTAGTTTTTGAAAGAATACTTCCTTCAAGTCAGAAACTTCAAGGTGGAGAAAGGTTCATGTGGTTCCAAATAGGCCTATTCAGCTAATTTGAAGAAAGGATTGTATCTGTCGAAAGAACAGCATGTTTGTTAGAAGCTGGAGCATCTGGCACATTGTTTCTCTGTAAGAATTGAGTTAGATTTTGGAAAGAATACTTCCTGCTTATCATAGTTTTTAAGGTCGAGAAAGGCTCATTTTTTTCCAAATAGGCCTGTTCCGATAACATGAAGAAACACATGTACATCTCGAAAGAACAGTATCTCTGTTAGAAGCTGGAGCAACTAGCACATTCTTTCCCTGTGTGAGTTGACTTAGTTTTTTAAAGGAATCCTACTTGCAACTTAGGTGTTTCAACGTGGAGACAGGCTCTGTGTGTTGCAAATAGGTATATTCAGCTGAGCTGCAAGAGAAACACATGTATCTCTCCAAGAAAACAATCTATGTTAGAAGCTACAGAATCTAGAACATTGTTTCCTGTGAGAATTGTTTTCGTTCTTCAAATGAATACTACCTGCTACGTGCTTTTCCAAGGTGAAAATAAGCTCTCTTTGTTCCAAAGGCCTATAGAGCAGAGTTTAAGAAACACACATAGCTCTCAAAAGAAACCCATCTATATAAGGAACGGTATAAACTACCACATTATTTCCCTGTCACAATTGAGTTAGTTTTAAAAGGAATATTTCCAGCAAATATTAGCCTTCAAGATGGAGAAAGACTCATTTGGTTCCAAATAGGCCTATTCAGCTTAGGTGAAGAAACACATGTATCTCAAGAAAGAAAATCATCTGCATCAGAAGCAGGAGCCTCCAGCACATGGTTTCCCTGTTAAAATGCATAGAGTTTTTCACAGCCAAACTGCCTGTGACTTGGGTTTTGCAAGGTGGAGACAGGCTGCCTTTGTTCCAATTAGGACTATTTGGCTGAGTTGAAGAACAGCCATCTCTCCAAAGAAAGCCATCTATGATAGAAGCTGCAGCATCTAGCACGTTGTTTTCCTGTAAGAATTAAGTTAATTTTTGGAAAGAATACTTCCTGCTTATCATAGTTTTTATGTTCGAGACAGGCTTCTTTTGTTCCAAATAGGCCTATTCAGAGAACATGAAGAAACACATGTACATCTCGAAGGAAAACCACTGTGTTAGAAGTAGGAGCATCTAGCACATTGCTTGCCTGTCTGAATTAAGTTAGGTTTGGAAAGGAATACTTCCTGCAAATCACAAATTTGAAGGTTCAGAAAGGCTCACTGATGCAAATTGGCTTAGTCAGCTAACAAGAAGAAACAAGTGTATCTCTCAAAAGAAAACAAACCCTCTGTGTTAAAAGGAGGACCATCCAGCACATTCTTTCCCAGTAAAACCCGAGTTAGTTTTTGAAAGGATACTTCCTTCAAATCAGAAACTTCAAGGTGGGAAAGTCTCATTTTTTTTAAACAGGCCTATTTACCTAAGTTGAAGAAACGAGTGTATCTCTTGAAAAAACACCCTTTGTTGTAGAAGCGGGAACATCAAGCACATTGTTTTCCTGTGAGAACTGAGTTAGTTTGTGGAAGGAATCCTTCCTGCAACTTAGGTGTTTCAAGGTGGAGATAGCCTCTGTTTGCTCCAAACAGTTAGAATCAGCAGAGTTGAAGAAACTCATGTATCCCTTCAAAGAAAACCGTGTATGTTAGAAGCTGCAGAATCTAGCGCATTATTTCATTGTGAGAATGGAGTTAGTTTTAGAATGAGATACTTCCTTGAAGGTGGGTTTTTCAAGGTGGAGTAGGCCCTCCTTATTCCAAATAGTCCTGTTCTGAGTTGATGAAACACATGTATCTCTCGAAAGAAACTAATGTGTGTTAGAAGTGCCATCTAGAACTTGGTTTCTGTGTGAGAACTGAGTAAGTTTTGAAAGGAATACTTCATGCAAATTATAGTTTTCATGATTTAGAAAATCTCATTTTATTCCAAATAGGCCTAGTCACCTTAGGTGAAGAAACACATTTCTCTCACGAAAGAAAATCCTGTGTGTTAGAAGCAGGAGCCTCTTGCACATTGTTTCCCTATTAAAATTGAGTTAGTTTTGAACAGGAATACTTCCTCCAACTTAGGTGTTTCAAGGTGCAGATAGGCCATCTTTATTCCAAATAGGCAGATTCACCTGAGATGAAGAAACACATGTAACTCTCCAAAGAAAACCATCTCTATTAGAAGTTGCAGCATATAGCACATTGTTTCCTTGTGAGAATTTAGTTAGTTTTTGGAAGGAATCCTTCCTGCAACATATGTTTTTAAAGCTGGAGTTGGGGTCTGTTTCTTCCCAATTGGTATATTCATCTGACTTGATGAAACCCATGTATCTCTCCAAAGAAACCACCAATATTAAGAGCTGCAGCATCTAGCACATTGTTTTGCAGTGAGAATGGAGTTTGGTATTGAAAGGAAGACTTCCTGCAACGTGGGTTTTCCAAAGTGATGATAGACTCTCTTTGTCCAAATAGGCCTATAGTGCTGTGTTCATGAAACACATATATCTCTCAAAAGAATTCCAGTGTGTTAGAAGCAGTACCACCTTGCACATTGTTTCAAAGTGGGAATTGAGTTAATTGTTGAAAGGAGTACTTCATGCTAATCATGGTTTTCAAGGTGGAAAAGGGCTCATATTGTTCCAAATAGTAATATTCATCTTCATTGAAGAAACACATGTATCTCTCCAAAGAAAACCATCTAGGTTAGAAGCTGCAGCATTTAGTGCATTGTTTCCCTATGAGAACTGAGTTAGTTTTTCAAAGGAAACATCTTTCTCCGTTGGGTTTCCATGGCGGTGGCAGGCTCTCCTTCTTCCAGATGGTCCTGTGCAGCTGAGTTGATGAAACACATATATCTGTCAAAAGAAACCTATGTGTGTTAGGACCCCTGGCATCTAGCACACTGCTTTCTGTGACCATTGAGTTAGGTTTTAAAAGGAATACTTCCTGTAAATCATGATTTCCAAGGTGGAGAAAGGCTCATTTTGTTCCAAATAGGCCCATTCATCTAAGTTGAAGAAACATATGTATCTCTCGAAAGAAAACCAACTGTGTTGGAAGCAAGAGCATCTGGCACACTGTTTCCCTGTAAAAATTGAGTTACTTTTTAAAATGAATACTTCATACAAAGTAGACGTTTCAAGGTGGAAATAGCCTCTCTTTGCTCCAAATAGGCCTATTCAACTGAATTGCGGAAACAGACTTGTCTCTCCAAAAAAAAGAACCAAATCTGTTTGAAGCTGCAGCATCTAGCTCATTGTTTCCCTGTGAGACTCAGTTCGTCTATGATAGGAATACTTCCAGGAAATCAGAATTTTTCTATGTTCACAAAAGCTCAATTTTTTCCAAACAGGCCTATTCATCTATTGTTAAGAAACACATATTTCTCTCGAAAGAAAGACATTGGTCTTAGAAGCAGTAGCAACTAGTACATTGCTTACTTGTAAGATGACTTAGGTTTTCAAACAAATAGTTCCTCCAACTTAAGTGTTTCTAGGTGGAGATCAGCTCCTTTTGCACCAAATAGGCCTATTCAGCAGAGTGAAGAAACACATGTATCTCACCAAAGAAAACCATCTTGTTATAAGCTGCAGCCTCTAGCACATTGTTTCCTTGTGAGAAGGGAGTTAGTTGCTAAAAGGAATACTTCCTGCAATTTGGGTTTTTCAAGTTGGAGATAGGTTCTTTTCTTTCCAAATAGGCGTGTGGAGCTGAGCTGAAAAAACACATGTAGATCTTCAGTGAAATCCATTAGTGTTAGAAGCATTAGCATCTAGTACATTGATTTTCTGTGAAAACTGAATTAGTGTTTACGGACTACTTCCTGCAACTTAGATGTTTCAAGGTGGATATAGGCTCTGTTTGCTCCAAATTGGCCTGTTCGGGTGAGATGAATGACACATGCATCTATCCAAAGAAAACCATCCATTTAAGAAGCTGCAGCGTCTAGTGCATTGTTTCCCTGAAAGAATTGAGTTATTTTTTGAAAAGAATACTTCGTACTTGTCATTGTTTTCAAGGACAAGGAGTCTCACATTGTACCAAATAGGCATATTCAGCTACGCTGAAGAAACACATATATCTCTCAAATGGAAACCGTAGGAGTTAGAAGCAGGGGCATTTAGGACATTGTTTCCCTTGAGAATTGAGCTAATTTTTGAAATGAAAACTATCTGAAAATGAGAATTGTCTCCATGGAGAAAGTCTCGTTTTGTTCCAAATTGGCTGATTCAGCTAACTTGAAAAAACACACGTATCTCTCAAAAGAACACCATCTGTGTTAGAAGCAGGAGCATCAAGTACATTGTTTCTCTGTAAAAATTGAGTTAGTTTTTGAAAGAATACTTCCTTCAAGTCAGAAACTTCAAGGTGGAGAAAGGTTCATGTGGTTCCAAATAGGCCTATTCAGCTATTTTGAAGAAAGGATTGTATCTGTCGAAAGAACAGCATGTTTGTTAGAAGCTGGAGCATCTGGCACATTGTTTCTCTGTAAGAATTGAGTTAGATTTTGGAAAGAATACTTCCTGCTTATCATAGTTTTTAAGGTCGAGAAAGGCTCATTTTTTTCCAAATAGGCCTGTTCCGATAACATGAAGAAACACATGTACATCTCGAAAGAACAGTATCTCTGTTAGAAGCTGGAGCAACTAGCACATTCTTTCCCTGTGTGAGTTGACTTAGTTTTTTAAAGGAATCCTACTTGCAACTTAGGTGTTTCAACGTGGAGACAGGCTCTGTGTGTTGCAAATAGGTATATTCAGCTGAGCTGCAAGAGAAACACATGTATCTCTCCAAGAAAACAATCTATGTTAGAAGCTACAGAATCTAGAACATTGTTTCCTGTGAGAATTGTTTTCGTTCTTCAAATGAATACTACCTGCTACGTGCTTTTCCAAGGTGAAAATAAGCTCTCTTTGTTCCAAAGGCCTATAGAGCAGAGTTTAAGAAACACACATAGCTCTCAAAAGAAACCCATCTATATAAGGAACGGTATAAACTACCACATTATTTCCCTGTCACAATTGAGTTAGTTTTAAAAGGAATATTTCCAGCAAATATTAGCCTTCAAGATGGAGAAAGACTCATTTGGTTCCAAATAGGCCTATTCAGCTTAGGTGAAGAAACACATGTATCTCAAGAAAGAAAATCATCTGCATCAGAAGCAGGAGCCTCCAGCACATGGTTTCCCTGTTAAAATGCATAGAGTTTTTCACAGCCAAACTGCCTGTGACTTGGGTTTTGCAAGGTGGAGACAGGCTGTCTTTGTTCCAATTAGGACTATTTGGCTGAGTTGAAGAACAGCCATCTCTCCAAAGAAAGCCATCTATGATAGAAGCTGCAGCATCTAGCACGTTGTTTTCCTGTAAGAATTAAGTTAATTTTTGGAAAGAATACTTCCTGCTTATCATAGTTTTTATGTTCGAGACAGGCTTCTTTTGTTCCAAATAGGCCTATTCAGAGAACATGAAGAAACACATGTACATCTCGAAGGAAAACCACTGTGTTAGAAGTAGGAGCATCTAGCACATTGCTTGCCTGTCTGAATTAAGTTAGGTTTGGAAAGGAATACTTCCTGCAAATCACAAATTTGAAGGTTCAGAAAGGCTCACTGATGCAAATTGGCTTAGTCAGCTAACAAGAAGAAACAAGTGTATCTCTCAAAAGAAAACAAACCCTCTGTGTTAAAAGGAGGACCATCCAGCACATTCTTTCCCAGTAAAACCCGAGTTAGTTTTTGAAAGGATACTTCCTTCAAATCAGAAACTTCAAGGTGGGAAAGTCTCATTATTTTTTAAATAGGCCTATTTACCTAAGTTGAAGAAACGAGTGTATCTCTTGAAAAAACACCCTTTGTTGTAGAAGCGGGAACATCAAGCACATTGTTTTCCTGTGAGAACTGAGTTAGTTTGTGGAAGGAATCCTTCCTGCAACTTAGGTGTTTCAAGGTGGAGATAGCCTCTGTTTGCTCCAAACAGTTAGAATCAGCAGAGTTGAAGAAACTCATGTATCCCTTCAAAGAAAACCGTGTATGTTAGAAGCTGCAGAATCTAGCGCATTATTTCATTGTGAGAATGGAGTTAGTTTTAGAATGAGATACTTCCTTGAAGGTGGGTTTTTCAAGGTGGAGTAGGCCCTCCTTATTCCAAATAGTCCTGTTCTGAGTTGATGAAACACATGTATCTCTCGAAAGAAACTAATGTGTGTTAGAAGTGCCATCTAGAACTTGGTTTCTGTGTGAGAACTGAGTAAGTTTTGAAAGGAATACTTCATGCAAATTATAGTTTTCATGATTTAGAAAATCTCATTTTATTCCAAATAGGCCTAGTCACCTTAGGTGAAGAAACACATTTATCTCACGAAAGAAAATCCTGTGTGTTAGAAGCAGGAGCCTCTTGCACATTGTTTCCCTATTAAAATTGAGTTAGTGTTGAACAGGAATACTTCCTCCAACTTAGGTGTTTCAAGGTGCAGATAGGCCATCTTTATTCCAAATAGGCAGATTCACCTGAGATGAAGAAACACATGTAACTTTCCAAAGAAAACCATCTCTATTAGAAGTTGCAGCATATAGCACATTGTTTCCTTGTGAGAATTTAGTTAGTTTTTGGAAGGAATCCTTCCTGCAACTTATGTTTTTAAAGCTGGAGTTGGGGTCTGTTTCTTCCCAATTGGTATATTCATCTGACTTGATGAAACCCATGTATCTCTCCAAAGAAACCACCAATATTAAGAGCTGCAGCATCTAGCACATTGTTTTGCAGTGAGAATGGAGTTTGGTATTGAAAGGAAGACTTCCTGCAACGTGGGTTTTCCAAAGTGATGATAGACTCTCTTTGTCCAAATAGGCCTATAGTGCTGTGTTCATGAAACACATATATCTCTCAAAAGAATTCCAGTGTGTTAGAAGCAGTACCACCTTGCACATTGTTTCAAAGTGGGAATTGAGTTAATTGTTGAAAGGAGTACTTCATGCTAATCATGGTTTTCAAGGTGGAAAAGGGCTCATATTGTTCCAAATAGTAATATTCATCTTCATTGAAGAAACACATGTATCTCTCCAAAGAAAACCATCTAGGTTAGAAGCTGCAGCATTTAGTGCATTGTTTCCCTATGAGAACTGAGTTAGTTTTTCAAAGGAAACATCTTTCTCCGTTGGGTTTCCATGGCGGTGGCAGGCTCTCCTTCTTCCAGATGGTCCTGTGCAGCTGAGTTGATGAAACACATATATCTGTCAAAAGAAACCTATGTGTGTTAGGACCCCTGGCATCTAGCACACTGCTTTCTGTGACCATTGAGTTAGGTTTTAAAAGGAATACTTCCTGTAAATCATGATTTCCAAGGTGGAGAAAGGCTCATTTTGTTCCAAATAGGCCCATTCATCTAAGTTGAAGAAACATATGTATCTCTCGAAAGAAAACCAACTGTGTTGGAAGCAAGAGCATCTGGCACACTGTTTCCCTGTAAAAATTGAGTTACTTTTTAAAATGAATACTTCATACAAAGTAGACGTTTCAAGGTGGAAATAGCCTCTCTTTGCTCCAAATAGGCCTATTCAACTGAATTGCGGAAACAGACTTGTCTCTCCAAAAAAAAGAACCAAATCTGTTTGAAGCTGCAGCATCTAGCTCATTGTTTCCCTGTGAGACTCAGTTCGTCTATGATAGGAATACTTCCAGGAAATCAGAATTTTTCTATGTTCACAAAAGCTCAATTTTTTCCAAACAGGCCTATTCATCTATTGTTAAGAAACACATATTTCTCTCGAAAGAAAGACATTGGTCTTAGAAGAAGTAGCAACTAGTACATTGCTTACTTGTAAGATGACTTAGGTTTTCAAACAAATAGTTCCTCCAACTTAAGTGTTTCTAGGTGGAGATCAGCTCCTTTTGCACCAAATAGGCCTATTCAGCAGAGTGAAGAAACACATGTATCTCACCAAAGAAAACCATCTTGTTATAAGCTGCAGCCTCTAGCACATTGTTTCCTTGTGAGAAGGGAGGTAGTTGCTAAAAGGAATACTTCCTGCAATTTGGGTTTTTCAAGTTGGAGATAGGTTCTTTTCTTTCCAAATAGGCGTGTGGAGCTGAGCTGAAAAAACACATGTAGATCTTCAGTGAAATCCATTAGTGTTAGAAGCATTAGCATCTAGTACATTGATTTTCTGTGAAAACTGAATTAGTGTTTACGGACTACTTCCTGCAACTTAGATGTTTCAAGGTGGATATAGGCTCTGTTTGCTCCAAATTGGCCTGTTCGGGTGAGATGAATGACACATGCATCTATCCAAAGAAAACCATCCATTTAAGAAGCTGCAGCGTCTAGTGCATTGTTTCCCTGAAAGAATTGAGTTATTTTTTGAAAAGAATACTTCGTACTTGTCATTGTTTTCAAGGACAAGGAGTCTCACATTGTACCAAATAGGCATATTCAGCTACGCTGAAGAAACACATATATCTCTCAAATGGAAACCGTAGGAGTTAGAAGCAGGGGCATTTAGGACATTGTTTCCCTTGAGAATTGAGCTAATTTTTGAAATGAAAACTATCTGAAAATGAGAATTGTCTCCATGGAGAAAGTCTCGTTTTGTTCCAAATTGGCTGATTCAGCTAACTTGAAAAAACACACGTATCTCTCAAAAGAACACCATCTGTGTTAGAAGCAGGAGCATCAAGTACATTGTTTCTCTGTAAAAATTGAGTTAGTTTTTGAAAGAATACTTCCTTCAAGTCAGAAACTTCAAGGTGGAGAAAGGTTCATGTGGTTCCAAATAGGCCTATTCAGCTATTTTGAAGAAAGGATTGTATCTGTCGAAAGAACAGCATGTTTGTTAGAAGCTGGAGCATCTGGCACATTGTTTCTCTGTAAGAATTGAGTTAGATTTTGGAAAGAATACTTCCTGCTTATCATAGTTTTTAAGGTCGAGAAAGGCTCATTTTTTTCCAAATAGGCCTGTTCCGATAACATGAAGAAACACATGTACATCTCGAAAGAACAGTATCTCTGTTAGAAGCTGGAGCAACTAGCACATTCTTTCCCTGTGTGAGTTGACTTAGTTTTTTAAAGGAATCCTACTTGCAACTTAGGTGTTTCAACGTGGAGACAGGCTCTGTGTGTTGCAAATAGGTATATTCAGCTGAGCTGCAAGAGAAACACATGTATCTCTCCAAGAAAACAATCTATGTTAGAAGCTACAGAATCTAGAACATTGTTTCCTGTGAGAATTGTTTTCGTTCTTCAAATGAATACTACCTGCTACGTGCTTTTCCAAGGTGAAAATAAGCTCTCTTTGTTCCAAAGGCCTATAGAGCAGAGTTTAAGAAACACACATAGCTCTCAAAAGAAACCCATCTATATAAGGAACGGTATAAACTACCACATTATTTCCCTGTCACAATTGAGTTAGTTTTAAAAGGAATATTTCCAGCAAATATTAGCCTTCAAGATGGAGAAAGACTCATTTGGTTCCAAATAGGCCTATTCAGCTTAGGTGAAGAAACACATGTATCTCAAGAAAGAAAATCATCTGCATCAGAAGCAGGAGCCTCCAGCACATGGTTTCCCTGTTAAAATGCATAGAGTTTTTCACAGCCAAACTGCCTGTGACTTGGGTTTTGCAAGGTGGAGACAGGCTGTCTTTGTTCCAATTAGGACTATTTGGCTGAGTTGAAGAACAGCCATCTCTCCAAAGAAAGCCATCTATGATAGAAGCTGCAGCATCTAGCACGTTGTTTTCCTGTAAGAATTAAGTTAATTTTTGGAAAGAATACTTCCTGCTTATCATAGTTTTTATGTTCGAGACAGGCTTCTTTTGTTCCAAATAGGCCTATTCAGAGAACATGAAGAAACACATGTACATCTCGAAGGAAAACCACTGTGTTAGAAGTAGGAGCATCTAGCACATTGCTTGCCTGTCTGAATTAAGTTAGGTTTGGAAAGGAATACTTCCTGCAAATCACAAATTTGAAGGTTCAGAAAGGCTCACTGATGCAAATTGGCTTAGTCAGCTAACAAGAAGAAACAAGTGTATCTCTCAAAAGAAAACAAACCCTCTGTGTTAAAAGGAGGACCATCCAGCACATTCTTTCCCAGTAAAACCCGAGTTAGTTTTTGAAAGGATACTTCCTTCAAATCAGAAACTTCAAGGTGGGAAAGTCTCATTTTTTTTTAAATAGGCCTATTTACCTAAGTTGAAGAAACGAGTGTATCTCTTGAAAAAACACCCTTTGTTGTAGAAGCGGGAACATCAAGCACATTGTTTTCCTGTGAGAACTGAGTTAGTTTGTGGAAGGAATCCTTCCTGCAACTTAGGTGTTTCAAGGTGGAGATAGCCTCTGTTTGCTCCAAACAGTTAGAATCAGCAGAGTTGAAGAAACTCATGTATCCCTTCAAAGAAAACCGTGTATGTTAGAAGCTGCAGAATCTAGCGCATTATTTCATTGTGAGAATGGAGTTAGTTTTAGAATGAGATACTTCCTTGAAGGTGGGTTTTTCAAGGTGGAGTAGGCCCTCCTTATTCCAAATAGTCCTGTTCTGAGTTGATGAAACACATGTATCTCTCGAAAGAAACTAATGTGTGTTAGAAGTGCCATCTAGAACTTGGTTTCTGTGTGAGAACTGAGTAAGTTTTGAAAGGAATACTTCATGCAAATTATAGTTTTCATGATTTAGAAAATCTCATTTTATTCCAAATAGGCCTAGTCACCTTAGGTGAAGAAACACATTTATCTCACGAAAGAAAATCCTGTGTGTTAGAAGCAGGAGCCTCTTGCACATTGTTTCCCTATTAAAATTGAGTTAGTTTTGAACAGGAATACTTCCTCCAACTTAGGTGTTTCAAGGTGCAGATAGGCCATCTTTATTCCAAATAGGCAGATTCACCTGAGATGAAGAAACACATGTAACTCTCCAAAGAAAACCATCTCTATTAGAAGTTGCAGCATATAGCACATTGTTTCCTTGTGAGAATTTAGTTAGTTTTTGGAAGGAATCCTTCCTGCAACTTATGTTTTTAAAGCTGGAGTTGGGGTCTGTTTCTTCCCAATTGGTATATTCATCTGACTTGATGAAACCCATGTATCTCTCCAAAGAAACCACCAATATTAAGAGCTGCAGCATCTAGCACATTGTTTTGCAGTGAGAATGGAGTTTGGTATTGAAAGGAAGACTTCCTGCAACGTGGGTTTTCCAAAGTGATGATAGACTCTCTTTGTCCAAATAGGCCTATAGTGCTGTGTTCATGAAACACATATATCTCTCAAAAGAATTCCAGTGTGTTAGAAGCAGTACCACCTTGCACATTGTTTCAAAGTGGGAATTGAGTTAATTGTTGAAAGGAGTACTTCATGCTAATCATGGTTTTCAAGGTGGAAAAGGGCTCATATTGTTCCAAATAGTAATATTCATCTTCATTGAAGAAACACATGTATCTCTCCAAAGAAAACCATCTAGGTTAGAAGCTGCAGCATTTAGTGCATTGTTTCCCTATGAGAACTGAGTTAGTTTTTCAAAGGAAACATCTTTCTCCGTTGGGTTTCCATGGCGGTGGCAGGCTCTCCTTCTTCCAGATGGTCCTGTGCAGCTGAGTTGATGAAACACATATATCTGTCAAAAGAAACCTATGTGTGTTAGGACCCCTGGCATCTAGCACACTGCTTTCTGTGACCATTGAGTTAGGTTTTAAAAGGAATACTTCCTGTAAATCATGATTTCCAAGGTGGAGAAAGGCTCATTTTGTTCCAAATAGGCCCATTCATCTAAGTTGAAGAAACATATGTATCTCTCGAAAGAAAACCAACTGTGTTGGAAGCAAGAGCATCTGGCACACTGTTTCCCTGTAAAAATTGAGTTACTTTTTAAAATGAATACTTCATACAAAGTAGACGTTTCAAGGTGGAAATAGCCTCTCTTTGCTCCAAATAGGCCTATTCAACTGAATTGCGGAAACAGACTTGTCTCTCCAAAAAAAAGAACCAAATCTGTTTGAAGCTGCAGCATCTAGCTCATTGTTTCCCTGTGAGACTCAGTTCGTCTATGATAGGAATACTTCCAGGAAATCAGAATTTTTCTATGTTCACAAAAGCTCAATTTTTTCCAAACAGGCCTATTCATCTATTGTTAAGAAACACATATTTCTCTCGAAAGAAAGACATTGGTCTTAGAAGAAGTAGCAACTAGTACATTGCTTACTTGTAAGATGACTTAGGTTTTCAAAGAAATAGTTCCTCCAACTTAAGTGTTTCTAGGTGGAGATCAGCTCCTTTTGCACCAAATAGGCCTATTCAGCAGAGTGAAGAAACACATGTATCTCACCAAAGAAAACCATCTTGTTATAAGCTGCAGCCTCTAGCACATTGTTTCCTTGTGAGAAGGGAGTTAGTTGCTAAAAGGAATACTTCCTGCAATTTGGGTTTTTCAAGTTGGAGATAGGTTCTTTTCTTTCCAAATAGGCGTGTGGAGCTGAGCTGAAAAAACACATGTAGATCTTCAGTGAAATCCATTAGTGTTAGAAGCATTAGCATCTAGTACATTGATTTTCTGTGAAAACTGAATTAGTGTTTACGGACTACTTCCTGCAACTTAGATGTTTCAAGGTGGATATAGGCTCTGTTTGCTCCAAATTGGCCTGTTCGGGTGAGATGAATGACACATGCATCTATCCAAAGAAAACCATCCATTTAAGAAGCTGCAGCGTCTAGTGCATTGTTTCCCTGAAAGAATTGAGTTATTTTTTGAAAAGAATACTTCGTACTTGTCATTGTTTTCAAGGACAAGGAGTCTCACATTGTACCAAATAGGCATATTCAGCTACGCTGAAGAAACACATATATCTCTCAAATGGAAACCGTAGGAGTTAGAAGCAGGGGCATTTAGGACATTGTTTCCCTTGACAATTGAGCTAATTTTTGAAATGAAAACTATCTGAAAATGAGAATTGTCTCCATGGAGAAAGTCTCGTTTTGTTCCAAATTGGCTGATTCAGCTAACTTGAAAAAACACACGTATCTCTCAAAAGAACACCATCTGTGTTAGAAGCAGGAGCATCAAGTACATTGTTTCTCTGTAAAAATTGAGTTAGTTTTTGAAAGAATACTTCCTTCAAGTCAGAAACTTCAAGGTGGAGAAAGGTTCATGTGGTTCCAAATAGGCCTATTCAGCTAATTTGAAGAAAGGATTGTATCTGTCGAAAGAACAGCATGTTTGTTAGAAGCTGGAGCATCTGGCACATTGTTTCTCTGTAAGAATTGAGTTAGATTTTGGAAAGAATACTTCCTGCTTATCATAGTTTTTAAGGTCGAGAAAGGCTCATTTTTTTCCAAATAGGCCTGTTCCGATAACATGAAGAAACACATGTACATCTCGAAAGAACAGTATCTCTGTTAGAAGCTGGAGCAACTAGCACATTCTTTCCCTGTGTGAGTTGACTTACTTTTTTAAAGGAATCCTACTTGCAACTTAGGTGTTTCAACGTGGAGACAGGCTCTGTGTGTTGCAAATAGGTATATTCAGCTGAGCTGCAAGAGAAACACATGTATCTCTCCAAGAAAACAATCTATGTTAGAAGCTACAGAATCTAGAACATTGTTTCCTGTGAGAATTGTTTTCGTTCTTCAAATGAATACTACCTGCTACGTGCTTTTCCAAGGTGAAAATAAGCTCTCTTTGTTCCAAAGGCCTATAGAGCAGAGTTTAAGAAACACACATAGCTCTCAAAAGAAACCCATCCATATAAGGAACGGTATAAACTACCACATTATTTCCCTGTCACAATTGAGTTAGTTTTAAAAGGAATATTTCCAGCAAATATTAGCCTTCAAGATGGAGAAAGACTCATTTGGTTCCAAATAGGCCTATTCAGCTTAGGTGAAGAAACACATGTATCTCAAGAAAGAAAATCATCTGCATCAGAAGCAGGAGCCTCCAGCACATGGTTTCCCTGTTAAAATGCATAGAGTTTTTCACAGCCAAACTGCCTGTGACTTGGGTTTTGCAAGGTGGAGACAGGCTGCCTTTGTTCCAATTAGGACTATTTGGCTGAGTTGAAGAACAGCCATCTCTCCAAAGAAAGCCATCTATGATAGAAGCTGCAGCATCTAGCACGTTGTTTTCCTGTAAGAATTAAGTTAATTTTTGGAAAGAATACTTCCTGCTTATCATAGTTTTTATGTTCGAGACAGGCTTCTTTTGTTCCAAATAGGCCTATTCAGAGAACATGAAGAAACACATGTACATCTCGAAGGAAAACCACTGTGTTAGAAGTAGGAGCATCTAGCACATTGCTTGCCTGTCTGAATTAAGTTAGGTTTGGAAAGGAATACTTCCTGCAAATCACAAATTTGAAGGTTCAGAAAGGCTCACTGATGCAAATTGGCTTAGTCAGCTAACAAGAAGAAACAAGTGTATCTCTCAAAAGAAAACAAACCCTCTGTGTTAAAAGGAGGACCATCCAGCACATTCTTTCCCAGTAAAACCCGAGTTAGTTTTTGAAAGGATACTTCCTTCAAATCAGAAACTTCAAGGTGGGAAAGTCTCATTTTTTTTTAAACAGGCCTATTTACCTAAGTTGAAGAAACGAGTGTATCTCTTGAAAAAACACCCTTTGTTGTAGAAGCGGGAACATCAAGCACATTGTTTTCCTGTGAGAACTGAGTTAGTTTGTGGAAGGAATCCTTCCTGCAACTTAGGTGTTTCAAGGTGGAGATAGCCTCTGTTTGCTCCAAACAGTTAGAATCAGCAGAGTTGAAGAAACTCATGTATCCCTTCAAAGAAAACCGTGTATGTTAGAAGCTGCAGAATCTAGCGCATTATTTCATTGTGAGAATGGAGTTAGTTTTAGAATGAGATACTTCCTTGAAGGTGGGTTTTTCAAGGTGGAGTAGGCCCTCCTTATTCCAAATAGTCCTGTTCTGAGTTGATGAAACACATGTATCTCTCGAAAGAAACTAATGTGTGTTAGAAGTGCCATCTAGAACTTGGTTTCTGTGTGAGAACTGAGTAAGTTTTGAAAGGAATACTTCATGCAAATTATAGTTTTCATGATTTAGAAAATCTCATTTTATTCCAAATAGGCCTAGTCACCTTAGGTGAAGAAACACATTTATCTCACGAAAGAAAATCCTGTGTGTTAGAAGCAGGAGCCTCTTGCACATTGTTTCCCTATTAAAATTGAGTTAGTGTTGAACAGGAATACTTCCTCCAACTTAGGTGTTTCAAGGTGCAGATAGGCCATCTTTATTCCAAATAGGCAGATTCACCTGAGATGAAGAAACACATGTAACTTTCCAAAGAAAACCATCTCTATTACAAGTTGCAGCATATAGCACATTGTTTCCTTGTGAGAATTTAGTTAGTTTTTGGAAGGAATCCTTCCTGCAACTTATGTTTTTAAAGCTGGAGTTGGGGTCTGTTTCTTCCCAATTGGTATATTCATCTGACTTGATGAAACCCATGTATCTCTCCAAAGAAACCACCAATATTAAGAGCTGCAGCATCTAGCACATTGTTTTGCAGTGAGAATGGAGTTTGGTATTGAAAGGAAGACTTCCTGCAACGTGGGTTTTCCAAAGTGATGATAGACTCTCTTTGTCCAAATAGGCCTATAGTGCTGTGTTCATGAAACACATATATCTCTCAAAAGAATTCCAGTGTGTTAGAAGCAGTACCACCTTGCACATTGTTTCAAAGTGGGAATTGAGTTAATTGTTGAAAGGAGTACTTCATGCTAATCATGGTTTTCAAGGTGGAAAAGGGCTCATATTGTTCCAAATAGTAATATTCATCTTCATTGAAGAAACACATGTATCTCTCCAAAGAAAACCATCTAGGTTAGAAGCTGCAGCATTTAGTGCATTGTTTCCCTATGAGAACTGAGTTAGTTTTTCAAAGGAAACATCTTTCTCCGTTGGGTTTCCATGGCGGTGGCAGGCTCTCCTTCTTCCAGATGGTCCTGTGCAGCTGAGTTGATGAAACACATATATCTGTCAAAAGAAACCTATGTGTGTTAGGACCCCTGGCATCTAGCACACTGCTTTCTGTGACCATTGAGTTAGGTTTTAAAAGGAATACTTCCTGTAAATCATGATTTCCAAGGTGGAGAAAGGCTCATTTTGTTCCAAATAGGCCCATTCATCTAAGTTGAAGAAACATATGTATCTCTCGAAAGAAAACCAACTGTGTTGGAAGCAAGAGCATCTGGCACACTGTTTCCCTGTAAAAATTGAGTTACTTTTTAAAATGAATACTTCATACAAAGTAGACGTTTCAAGGTGGAAATAGCCTCTCTTTGCTCCAAATAGGCCTATTCAACTGAATTGCGGAAACAGACTTGTCTCTCCAAAAAAAAGAACCAAATCTGTTTGAAGCTGCAGCATCTAGCTCATTGTTTCCCTGTGAGACTCAGTTCGTCTATGATAGGAATACTTCCAGGAAATCAGAATTTTTCTATGTTCACAAAAGCTCAATTTTTTCCAAACAGGCCTATTCATCTATTGTTAAGAAACACATATTTCTCTCGAAAGAAAGACATTGGTCTTAGAAGAAGTAGCAACTAGTACATTGCTTACTTGTAAGATGACTTAGGTTTTCAAACAAATAGTTCCTCCAACTTAAGTGTTTCTAGGTGGAGATCAGCTCCTTTTGCACCAAATAGGCCTATTCAGCAGAGTGAAGAAACACATGTATCTCACCAAAGAAAACCATCTTGTTATAAGCTGCAGCCTCTAGCACATTGTTTCCTTGTGAGAAGGGAGGTAGTTGCTAAAAGGAATACTTCCTGCAATTTGGGTTTTTCAAGTTGGAGATAGGTTCTTTTCTTTCCAAATAGGCGTGTGGAGCTGAGCTGAAAAAACACATGTAGATCTTCAGTGAAATCCATTAGTGTTAGAAGCATTAGCATCTAGTACATTGATTTTCTGTGAAAACTGAATTAGTGTTTACGGACTACTTCCTGCAACTTAGATGTTTCAAGGTGGATATAGGCTCTGTTTGCTCCAAATTGGCCTGTTCGGGTGAGATGAATGACACATGCATCTATCCAAAGAAAACCATCCATTTAAGAAGCTGCAGCGTCTAGTGCATTGTTTCCCTGAAAGAATTGAGTTATTTTTTGAAAAGAATACTTCGTACTTGTCATTGTTTTCAAGGACAAGGAGTCTCACATTGTACCAAATAGGCATATTCAGCTACGCTGAAGAAACACATATATCTCTCAAATGGAAACCGTAGGAGTTAGAAGCAGGGGCATTTAGGACATTGTTTCCCTTGACAATTGAGCTAATTTTTGAAATGAAAACTATCTGAAAATGAGAATTGTCTCCATGGAGAAAGTCTCGTTTTGTTCCAAATTGGCTGATTCAGCTAACTTGAAAAAACACACGTATCTCTCAAAAGAACACCATCTGTGTTAGAAGCAGGAGCATCAAGTACATTGTTTCTCTGTAAAAATTGAGTTAGTTTTTGAAAGAATACTTCCTTCAAGTCAGAAACTTCAAGGTGGAGAAAGGTTCATGTGGTTCCAAATAGGCCTATTCAGCTATTTTGAAGAAAGGATTGTATCTGTCGAAAGAACAGCATGTTTGTTAGAAGCTGGAGCATCTGGCACATTGTTTCTCTGTAAGAATTGAGTTAGATTTTGGAAAGAATACTTCCTGCTTATCATAGTTTTTAAGGTCGAGAAAGGCTCATTTTTTTCCAAATAGGCCTGTTCCGATAACATGAAGAAACACATGTACATCTCGAAAGAACAGTATCTCTGTTAGAAGCTGGAGCAACTAGCACATTCTTTCCCTGTGTGAGTTGACTTAGTTTTTTAAAGGAATCCTACTTGCAACTTAGGTGTTTCAACGTGGAGACAGGCTCTGTGTGTTGCAAATAGGTATATTCAGCTGAGCTGCAAGAGAAACACATGTATCTCTCCAAGAAAACAATCTATGTTAGAAGCTACAGAATCTAGAACATTGTTTCCTGTGAGAATTGTTTTCGTTCTTCAAATGAATACTACCTGCTACGTGCTTTTCCAAGGTGAAAATAAGCTCTCTTTGTTCCAAAGGCCTATAGAGCAGAGTTTAAGAAACACACATAGCTCTCAAAAGAAACCCATCTATATAAGGAACGGTATAAACTACCACATTATTTCCCTGTCACAATTGAGTTAGTTTTAAAAGGAATATTTCCAGCAAATATTAGCCTTCAAGATGGAGAAAGACTCATTTGGTTCCAAATAGGCCTATTCAGCTTAGGTGAAGAAACACATGTATCTCAAGAAAGAAAATCATCTGCATCAGAAGCAGGAGCCTCCAGCACATGGTTTCCCTGTTAAAATGCATAGAGTTTTT
Organism: Castor canadensis; assembly: GCF_047511655.1. Classification (NCBI taxonomy): domain Eukaryota; kingdom Metazoa; phylum Chordata; class Mammalia; order Rodentia; family Castoridae; genus Castor; species Castor canadensis. Next base: position 21,988 of record NW_027395377.1, read on the forward strand.
CACAGCCAAACTGCCTGTGACTTGGGTTTTGCAAGGTGGAGACAGGCTGTCTTTGTTCCAATTAGGACTATTTGGCTGAGTTGAAGAACAGCCATCTCTCCAAAGAAAGCCATCTATGATAGAAGCTGCAGCATCTAGCACGTTGTTTTCCTGTAAGAATTAAGTTAATTTTTGGAAAGAATACTTCCTGCTTATCATAGTTTTTATGTTCGAGACAGGCTTCTTTTGTTCCAAATAGGCCTATTCAGAGAACATGAAGAAACACATGTACATCTCGAAGGAAAACCACTGTGTTAGAAGTAGGAGCATCTAGCACATTGCTTGCCTGTCTGAATTAAGTTAGGTTTGGAAAGGAATACTTCCTGCAAATCACAAATTTGAAGGTTCAGAAAGGCTCACTGATGCAAATTGGCTTAGTCAGCTAACAAGAAGAAACAAGTGTATCTCTCAAAAGAAAACAAACCCTCTGTGTTAAAAGGAGGACCATCCAGCACATTCTTTCCCAGTAAAACCCGAGTTAGTTTTTGAAAGGATACTTCCTTCAAATCAGAAACTTCAAGGTGGGAAAGTCTCATTTTTTTTTAAATAGGCCTATTTACCTAAGTTGAAGAAACGAGTGTATCTCTTGAAAAAACACCCTTTGTTGTAGAAGCGGGAACATCAAGCACATTGTTTTCCTGTGAGAACTGAGTTAGTTTGTGGAAGGAATCCTTCCTGCAACTTAGGTGTTTCAAGGTGGAGATAGCCTCTGTTTGCTCCAAACAGTTAGAATCAGCAGAGTTGAAGAAACTCATGTATCCCTTCAAAGAAAACCGTGTATGTTAGAAGCTGCAGAATCTAGCGCATTATTTCATTGTGAGAATGGAGTTAGTTTTAGAATGAGATACTTCCTTGAAGGTGGGTTTTTCAAGGTGGAGTAGGCCCTCCTTATTCCAAATAGTCCTGTTCTGAGTTGATGAAACACATGTATCTCTCGAAAGAAACTAATGTGTGTTAGAAGTGCCATCTAGAACTTGGTTTCTGTGTGAGAACTGAGTAAGTTTTGAAAGGAATACTTCATGCAAATTATAGTTTTCATGATTTAGAAAATCTCATTTTATTCCAAATAGGCCTAGTCACCTTAGGTGAAGAAACACATTTATCTCACGAAAGAAAATCCTGTGTGTTAGAAGCAGGAGCCTCTTGCACATTGTTTCCCTATTAAAATTGAGTTAGTTTTGAACAGGAATACTTCCTCCAACTTAGGTGTTTCAAGGTGCAGATAGGCCATCTTTATTCCAAATAGGCAGATTCACCTGAGATGAAGAAACACATGTAACTCTCCAAAGAAAACCATCTCTATTAGAAGTTGCAGCATATAGCACATTGTTTCCTTGTGAGAATTTAGTTAGTTTTTGGAAGGAATCCTTCCTGCAACTTATGTTTTTAAAGCTGGAGTTGGGGTCTGTTTCTTCCCAATTGGTATATTCATCTGACTTGATGAAACCCATGTATCTCTCCAAAGAAACCACCAATATTAAGAGCTGCAGCATCTAGCACATTGTTTTGCAGTGAGAATGGAGTTTGGTATTGAAAGGAAGACTTCCTGCAACGTGGGTTTTCCAAAGTGATGATAGACTCTCTTTGTCCAAATAGGCCTATAGTGCTGTGTTCATGAAACACATATATCTCTCAAAAGAATTCCAGTGTGTTAGAAGCAGTACCACCTTGCACATTGTTTCAAAGTGGGAATTGAGTTAATTGTTGAAAGGAGTACTTCATGCTAATCATGGTTTTCAAGGTGGAAAAGGGCTCATATTGTTCCAAATAGTAATATTCATCTTCATTGAAGAAACACATGTATCTCTCCAAAGAAAACCATCTAGGTTAGAAGCTGCAGCATTTAGTGCATTGTTTCCCTATGAGAACTGAGTTAGTTTTTCAAAGGAAACATCTTTCTCCGTTGGGTTTCCATGGCGGTGGCAGGCTCTCCTTCTTCCAGATGGTCCTGTGCAGCTGAGTTGATGAAACACATATATCTGTCAAAAGAAACCTATGTGTGTTAGGACCCCTGGCATCTAGCACACTGCTTTCTGTGACCATTGAGTTAGGTTTTAAAAGGAATACTTCCTGTAAATCATGATTTCCAAGGTGGAGAAAGGCTCATTTTGTTCCAAATAGGCCCATTCATCTAAGTTGAAGAAACATATGTATCTCTCGAAAGAAAACCAACTGTGTTGGAAGCAAGAGCATCTGGCACACTGTTTCCCTGTAAAAATTGAGTTACTTTTTAAAATGAATACTTCATACAAAGTAGACGTTTCAAGGTGGAAATAGCCTCTCTTTGCTCCAAATAGGCCTATTCAACTGAATTGCGGAAACAGACTTGTCTCTCCAAAAAAAAGAACCAAATCTGTTTGAAGCTGCAGCATCTAGCTCATTGTTTCCCTGTGAGACTCAGTTCGTCTATGATAGGAATACTTCCAGGAAATCAGAATTTTTCTATGTTCACAAAAGCTCAATTTTTTCCAAACAGGCCTATTCATCTATTGTTAAGAAACACATATTTCTCTCGAAAGAAAGACATTGGTCTTAGAAGAAGTAGCAACTAGTACATTGCTTACTTGTAAGATGACTTAGGTTTTCAAAGAAATAGTTCCTCCAACTTAAGTGTTTCTAGGTGGAGATCAGCTCCTTTTGCACCAAATAGGCCTATTCAGCAGAGTGAAGAAACACATGTATCTCACCAAAGAAAACCATCTTGTTATAAGCTGCAGCCTCTAGCACATTGTTTCCTTGTGAGAAGGGAGTTAGTTGCTAAAAGGAATACTTCCTGCAATTTGGGTTTTTCAAGTTGGAGATAGGTTCTTTTCTTTCCAAATAGGCGTGTGGAGCTGAGCTGAAAAAACACATGTAGATCTTCAGTGAAATCCATTAGTGTTAGAAGCATTAGCATCTAGTACATTGATTTTCTGTGAAAACTGAATTAGTGTTTACGGACTACTTCCTGCAACTTAGATGTTTCAAGGTGGATATAGGCTCTGTTTGCTCCAAATTGGCCTGTTCGGGTGAGATGAATGACACATGCATCTATCCAAAGAAAACCATCCATTTAAGAAGCTGCAGCGTCTAGTGCATTGTTTCCCTGAAAGAATTGAGTTATTTTTTGAAAAGAATACTTCGTACTTGTCATTGTTTTCAAGGACAAGGAGTCTCACATTGTACCAAATAGGCATATTCAGCTACGCTGAAGAAACACATATATCTCTCAAATGGAAACCGTAGGAGTTAGAAGCAGGGGCATTTAGGACATTGTTTCCCTTGACAATTGAGCTAATTTTTGAAATGAAAACTATCTGAAAATGAGAATTGTCTCCATGGAGAAAGTCTCGTTTTGTTCCAAATTGGCTGATTCAGCTAACTTGAAAAAACACACGTATCTCTCAAAAGAACACCATCTGTGTTAGAAGCAGGAGCATCAAGTACATTGTTTCTCTGTAAAAATTGAGTTAGTTTTTGAAAGAATACTTCCTTCAAGTCAGAAACTTCAAGGTGGAGAAAGGTTCATGTGGTTCCAAATAGGCCTATTCAGCTAATTTGAAGAAAGGATTGTATCTGTCGAAAGAACAGCATGTTTGTTAGAAGCTGGAGCATCTGGCACATTGTTTCTCTGTAAGAATTGAGTTAGATTTTGGAAAGAATACTTCCTGCTTATCATAGTTTTTAAGGTCGAGAAAGGCTCATTTTTTTCCAAATAGGCCTGTTCCGATAACATGAAGAAACACATGTACATCTCGAAAGAACAGTATCTCTGTTAGAAGCTGGAGCAACTAGCACATTCTTTCCCTGTGTGAGTTGACTTACTTTTTTAAAGGAATCCTACTTGCAACTTAGGTGTTTCAACGTGGAGACAGGCTCTGTGTGTTGCAAATAGGTATATTCAGCTGAGCTGCAAGAGAAACACATGTATCTCTCCAAGAAAACAATCTATGTTAGAAGCTACAGAATCTAGAACATTGTTTCCTGTGAGAATTGTTTTCGTTCTTCAAATGAATACTACCTGCTACGTGCTTTTCCAAGGTGAAAATAAGCTCTCTTTGTTCCAAAGGCCTATAGAGCAGAGTTTAAGAAACACACATAGCTCTCAAAAGAAACCCATCCATATAAGGAACGGTATAAACTACCACATTATTTCCCTGTCACAATTGAGTTAGTTTTAAAAGGAATATTTCCAGCAAATATTAGCCTTCAAGATGGAGAAAGACTCATTTGGTTCCAAATAGGCCTATTCAGCTTAGGTGAAGAAACACATGTATCTCAAGAAAGAAAATCATCTGCATCAGAAGCAGGAGCCTCCAGCACATGGTTTCCCTGTTAAAATGCATAGAGTTTTTCACAGCCAAACTGCCTGTGACTTGGGTTTTGCAAGGTGGAGACAGGCTGCCTTTGTTCCAATTAGGACTATTTGGCTGAGTTGAAGAACAGCCATCTCTCCAAAGAAAGCCATCTATGATAGAAGCTGCAGCATCTAGCACGTTGTTTTCCTGTAAGAATTAAGTTAATTTTTGGAAAGAATACTTCCTGCTTATCATAGTTTTTATGTTCGAGACAGGCTTCTTTTGTTCCAAATAGGCCTATTCAGAGAACATGAAGAAACACATGTACATCTCGAAGGAAAACCACTGTGTTAGAAGTAGGAGCATCTAGCACATTGCTTGCCTGTCTGAATTAAGTTAGGTTTGGAAAGGAATACTTCCTGCAAATCACAAATTTGAAGGTTCAGAAAGGCTCACTGATGCAAATTGGCTTAGTCAGCTAACAAGAAGAAACAAGTGTATCTCTCAAAAGAAAACAAACCCTCTGTGTTAAAAGGAGGACCATCCAGCACATTCTTTCCCAGTAAAACCCGAGTTAGTTTTTGAAAGGATACTTCCTTCAAATCAGAAACTTCAAGGTGGGAAAGTCTCATTTTTTTTTAAACAGGCCTATTTACCTAAGTTGAAGAAACGAGTGTATCTCTTGAAAAAACACCCTTTGTTGTAGAAGCGGGAACATCAAGCACATTGTTTTCCTGTGAGAACTGAGTTAGTTTGTGGAAGGAATCCTTCCTGCAACTTAGGTGTTTCAAGGTGGAGATAGCCTCTGTTTGCTCCAAACAGTTAGAATCAGCAGAGTTGAAGAAACTCATGTATCCCTTCAAAGAAAACCGTGTATGTTAGAAGCTGCAGAATCTAGCGCATTATTTCATTGTGAGAATGGAGTTAGTTTTAGAATGAGATACTTCCTTGAAGGTGGGTTTTTCAAGGTGGAGTAGGCCCTCCTTATTCCAAATAGTCCTGTTCTGAGTTGATGAAACACATGTATCTCTCGAAAGAAACTAATGTGTGTTAGAAGTGCCATCTAGAACTTGGTTTCTGTGTGAGAACTGAGTAAGTTTTGAAAGGAATACTTCATGCAAATTATAGTTTTCATGATTTAGAAAATCTCATTTTATTCCAAATAGGCCTAGTCACCTTAGGTGAAGAAACACATTTATCTCACGAAAGAAAATCCTGTGTGTTAGAAGCAGGAGCCTCTTGCACATTGTTTCCCTATTAAAATTGAGTTAGTTTTGAACAGGAATACTTCCTCCAACTTAGGTGTTTCACGGTGCAGATAGGCCATCTTTATTCCAAATAGGCAGATTCACCTGAGATGAAGAAACACATGTAGCTCTCCAAAGAAAACCATCTCTATTAGAAGTTGCAGCATATAGCACATTGTTTCCTTGTGAGAATTTAGTTAGTTTTTGGAAGGAATCCTTCCTGCAACATATGTTTTTAAAGCTGGAGTTGGGGTCTGTTTCTTCCCAATTGGTATATTCATCTGACTTGATGAAACCCATGTATCTCTCCAAAGAAACCACCAATATTAAGAGCTGCAGCATCTAGCACATTGTTTTGCAGTGAGAATGGAGTTTGGTATTGAAAGGAAGACTTCCTGCAACGTGGGTTTTCCAAAGTGATGATAGACTCTCTTTGTCCAAATAGGCCTATAGTGCTGTGTTCATGAAACACATATATCTCTCAAAAGAATTCCAGTGTGTTAGAAGCAGTACCACCTTGCACATTGTTTCAAAGTGGGAATTGAGTTAATTGTTGAAAGGAGTACTTCATGCTAATCATGGTTTTCAAGGTGGAAAAGGGCTCATATTGTTCCAAATAGTAATATTCATCTTCATTGAAGAAACACATGTATCTCTCCAAAGAAAACCATCTAGGTTAGAAGCTGCAGCATTTAGTGCATTGTTTCCCTATGAGAACTGAGTTAGTTTTTCAAAGGAAACATCTTTCTCCGTTGGGTTTCCATGGCGGTGGCAGGCTCTCCTTCTTCCAGATGGTCCTGTGCAGCTGAGTTGATGAAACACATATATCTGTCAAAAGAAACCTATGTGTGTTAGGACCCCTGGCATCTAGCACACTGCTTTCTGTGACCATTGAGTTAGGTTTTAAAAGGAATACTTCCTGTAAATCATGATTTCCAAGGTGGAGAAAGGCTCATTTTGTTCCAAATAGGCCCATTCATCTAAGTTGAAGAAACATATGTATCTCTCGAAAGAAAACCAACTGTGTTGGAAGCAAGAGCATCTGGCACACTGTTTCCCTGTAAAAATTGAGTTACTTTTTAAAATGAATACTTCATACAAAGTAGACGTTTCAAGGTGGAAATAGCCTCTCTTTGCTCCAAATAGGCCTATTCAACTGAATTGCGGAAACAGACTTGTCTCTCCAAAAAAAAGAACCAAATCTGTTTGAAGCTGCAGCATCTAGCTCATTGTTTCCCTGTGAGACTCAGTTCGTCTATGATAGGAATACTTCCAGGAAATCAGAATTTTTCTATGTTCACAAAAGCTCAATTTTTTCCAAACAGGCCTATTCATCTATTGTTAAGAAACACATATTTCTCTCGAAAGAAAGACATTGGTCTTAGAAGAAGTAGCAACTAGTACATTGCTTACTTGTAAGATGACTTAGGTTTTCAAACAAATAGTTCCTCCAACTTAAGTGTTTCTAGGTGGAGATCAGCTCCTTTTGCACCAAATAGGCCTATTCAGCAGAGTGAAGAAACACATGTATCTCACCAAAGAAAACCATCTTGTTATAAGCTGCAGCCTCTAGCACATTGTTTCCTTGTGAGAAGGGAGGTAGTTGCTAAAAGGAATACTTCCTGCAATTTGGGTTTTTCAAGTTGGAGATAGGTTCTTTTCTTTCCAAATAGGCGTGTGGAGCTGAGCTGAAAAAACACATGTAGATCTTCAATGAAATCCATTAGTGTTAGAAGCATTAGCATCTAGTACATTGATTTTCTGTGAAAACTGAATTAGTGTTTACGGACTACTTCCTGCAACTTAGATGTTTCAAGGTGGATATAGGCTCTGTTTGCTCCAAATTGGCCTGTTCGGGTGAGATGAATGACACATGCATCTATCCAAAGAAAACCATCCATTTAAGAAGCTGCAGCGTCTAGTGCATTGTTTCCCTGAAAGAATTGAGTTATTTTTTGAAAAGAATACTTCGTACTTGTCATTGTTTTCAAGGACAAGGAGTCTCACATTGTACCAAATAGGCATATTCAGCTACGCTGAAGAAACACATATATCTCTCAAATGGAAACCGTAGGAGTTAGAAGCAGGGGCATTTAGGACATTGTTTCCCTTGAGAATTGAGCTAATTTTTGAAATGAAAACTATCTGAAAATGAGAATTGTCTCCATGGAGAAAGTCTCGTTTTGTTCCAAATTGGCTGATTCAGCTAACTTGAAAAAACACACGTATCTCTCAAAAGAACACCATCTGTGTTAGAAGCAGGAGCATCAAGTACATTGTTTCTCTGTAAAAATTGAGTTAGTTTTTGAAAGAATACTTCCTTCAAGTCAGAAACTTCAAGGTGGAGAAAGGTTCATGTGGTTCCAAATAGGCCTATTCAGCTAATTTGAAGAAAGGATTGTATCTGTCGAAAGAACAGCATGTTTGTTAGAAGCTGGAGCATCTGGCACATTGTTTCTCTGTAAGAATTGAGTTAGATTTTGGAAAGAATACTTCCTGCTTATCATAGTTTTTAAGGTCGAGAAAGGCTCATTTTTTTCCAAATAGGCCTGTTCCGATAACATGAAGAAACACATGTACATCTCGAAAGAACAGTATCTCTGTTAGAAGCTGGAGCAACTAGCACATTCTTTCCCTGTGTGAGTTGACTTAGTTTTTTAAAGGAATCCTACTTGCAACTTAGGTGTTTCAACGTGGAGACAGGCTCTGTGTGTTGCAAATAGGTATATTCAGCTGAGCTGCAAGAGAAACACATGTATCTCTCCAAGAAAACAATCTATGTTAGAAGCTACAGAATCTAGAACATTGTTTCCTGTGAGAATTGTTTTCGTTCTTCAAATGAATACTACCTGCTACGTGCTTTTCCAAGGTGAAAATAAGCTCTCTTTGTTCCAAAGGCCTATAGAGCAGAGTTTAAGAAACACACATAGCTCTCAAAAGAAACCCATCTATATAAGGAACGGTATAAACTACCACATTATTTCCCTGTCACAATTGAGTTAGTTTTAAAAGGAATATTTCCAGCAAATATTAGCCTTCAAGATGGAGAAAGACTCATTTGGTTCCAAATAGGCCTATTCAGCTTAGGTGAAGAAACACATGTATCTCAAGAAAGAAAATCATCTGCATCAGAAGCAGGAGCCTCCAGCACATGGTTTCCCTGTTAAAATGCATAGAGTTTTTCACAGCCAAACTGCCTGTGACTTGGGTTTTGCAAGGTGGAGACAGGCTGCCTTTGTTCCAATTAGGACTATTTGGCTGAGTTGAAGAACAGCCATCTCTCCAAAGAAAGCCATCTATGATAGAAGCTGCAGCATCTAGCACGTTGTTTTCCTGTAAGAATTAAGTTAATTTTTGGAAAGAATACTTCCTGCTTATCATAGTTTTTATGTTCGAGACAGGCTTCTTTTGTTCCAAATAGGCCTATTCAGAGAACATGAAGAAACACATGTACATCTCGAAGGAAAACCACTGTGTTAGAAGTAGGAGCATCTAGCACATTGCTTGCCTGTCTGAATTAAGTTAGGTTTGGAAAGGAATACTTCCTGCAAATCACAAATTTGAAGGTTCAGAAAGGCTCACTGATGCAAATTGGCTTAGTCAGCTAACAAGAAGAAACAAGTGTATCTCTCAAAAGAAAACAAACCCTCTGTGTTAAAAGGAGGACCATCCAGCACATTCTTTCCCAGTAAAACCCGAGTTAGTTTTTGAAAGGATACTTCCTTCAAATCAGAAACTTCAAGGTGGGAAAGTCTCATTTTTTTTTAAACAGGCCTATTTACCTAAGTTGAAGAAACGAGTGTATCTCTTGAAAAAACACCCTTTGTTGTAGAAGCGGGAACATCAAGCACATTGTTTTCCTGTGAGAACTGAGTTAGTTTGTGGAAGGAATCCTTCCTGCAACTTAGGTGTTTCAAGGTGGAGATAGCCTCTGTTTGCTCCAAACAGTTAGAATCAGCAGAGTTGAAGAAACTCATGTATCCCTTCAAAGAAAACCGTGTATGTTAGAAGCTGCAGAATCTAGCGCATTATTTCATTGTGAGAATGGAGTTAGTTTTAGAATGAGATACTTCCTTGAAGGTGGGTTTTTCAAGGTGGAGTAGGCCCTCCTTATTCCAAATAGTCCTGTTCTGAGTTGATGAAACACATGTATCTCTCGAAAGAAACTAATGTGTGTTAGAAGTGCCATCTAGAACTTGGTTTCTGTGTGAGAACTGAGTAAGTTTTGAAAGGAATACTTCATGCAAATTATAGTTTTCATGATTTAGAAAATCTCATTTTATTCCAAATAGGCCTAGTCACCTTAGGTGAAGAAACACATTTATCTCACGAAAGAAAATCCTGTGTGTTAGAAGCAGGAGCCTCTTGCACATTGTTTCCCTATTAAAATTGAGTTAGTTTTGAACAGGAATACTTCCTCCAACTTAGGTGTTTCAAGGTGCAGATAGGCCATCTTTATTCCAAATAGGCAGATTCACCTGAGATGAAGAAACACATGTAACTCTCCAAAGAAAACCATCTCTATTAGAAGTTGCAGCATATAGCACATTGTTTCCTTGTGAGAATTTAGTTAGTTTTTGGAAGGAATCCTTCCTGCAACATATGTTTTTAAAGCTGGAGTTGGGGTCTGTTTCTTCCCAATTGGTATATTCATCTGACTTGATGAAACCCATGTATCTCTCCAAAGAAACCACCAATATTAAGAGCTGCAGCATCTAGCACATTGTTTTGCAGTGAGAATGGAGTTTGGTATTGAAAGGAAGACTTCCTGCAACGTGGGTTTTCCAAAGTGATGATAGACTCTCTTTGTCCAAATAGGCCTATAGTGCTGTGTTCATGAAACACATATATCTCTCAAAAGAATTCCAGTGTGTTAGAAGCAGTACCACCTTGCACATTGTTTCAAAGTGGGAATTGAGTTAATTGTTGAAAGGAGTACTTCATGCTAATCATGGTTTTCAAGGTGGAAAAGGGCTCATATTGTTCCAAATAGTAATATTCATCTTCATTGAAGAAACACATGTATCTCTCCAAAGAAAACCATCTAGGTTAGAAGCTGCAGCATTTAGTGCATTGTTTCCCTATGAGAACTGAGTTAGTTTTTCAAAGGAAACATCTTTCTCCGTTGGGTTTCCATGGCGGTGGCAGGCTCTCCTTCTTCCAGATGGTCCTGTGCAGCTGAGTTGATGAAACACATATATCTGTCAAAAGAAACCTATGTGTGTTAGGACCCCTGGCATCTAGCACACTGCTTTCTGTGACCATTGAGTTAGGTTTTAAAAGGAATACTTCCTGTAAATCATGATTTCCAAGGTGGAGAAAGGCTCATTTTGTTCCAAATAGGCCCATTCATCTAAGTTGAAGAAACATATGTATCTCTCGAAAGAAAACCAACTGTGTTGGAAGCAAGAGCATCTGGCACACTGTTTCCCTGTAAAAATTGAGTTACTTTTTAAAATGAATACTTCATACAAAGTAGACGTTTCAAGGTGGAAATAGCCTCTCTTTGCTCCAAATAGGCCTATTCAACTGAATTGCGGAAACAGACTTGTCTCTCCAAAAAAAAGAACCAAATCTGTTTGAAGCTGCAGCATCTAGCTCATTGTTTCCCTGTGAGACTCAGTTCGTCTATGATAGGAATACTTCCAGGAAATCAGAATTTTTCTATGTTCACAAAAGCTCAATTTTTTCCAAACAGGCCTATTCATCTATTGTTAAGAAACACATATTTCTCTCGAAAGAAAGACATTGGTCTTAGAAGAAGTAGCAACTAGTACATTGCTTACTTGTAAGATGACTTAGGTTTTCAAACAAATAGTTCCTCCAACTTAAGTGTTTCTAGGTGGAGATCAGCTCCTTTTGCACCAAATAGGCCTATTCAGCAGAGTGAAGAAACACATGTATCTCACCAAAGAAAACCATCTTGTTATAAGCTGCAGCCTCTAGCACATTGTTTCCTTGTGAGAAGGGAGTTAGTTGCTAAAAGGAATACTTCCTGCAATTTGGGTTTTTCAAGTTGGAGATAGGTTCTTTTCTTTCCAAATAGGCGTGTGGAGCTGAGCTGAAAAAACACATGTAGATCTTCAATGAAATCCATTAGTGTTAGAAGCATTAGCATCTAGTACATTGATTTTCTGTGAAAACTGAATTAGTGTTTACGGACTACTTCCTGCAACTTAGATGTTTCAAGGTGGATATAGGCTCTGTTTGCTCCAAATTGGCCTGTTCGGGTGAGATGAATGACACATGCATCTATCCAAAGAAAACCATCCATTTAAGAAGCTGCAGCGTCTAGTGCATTGTTTCCCTGAAAGAATTGAGTTATTTTTTGAAAAGAATACTTCGTACTTGTCATTGTTTTCAAGGACAAGGAGTCTCACATTGTACCAAATAGGCATATTCAGCTACGCTGAAGAAACACATATATCTCTCAAATGGAAACCGTAGGAGTTAGAAGCAGGGGCATTTAGGACATTGTTTCCCTTGAGAATTGAGCTAATTTTTGAAATGAAAACTATCTGAAAATGAGAATTGTCTCCATGGAGAAAGTCTCGTTTTGTTCCAAATTGGCTGATTCAGCTAACTTGAAAAAACACACGTATCTCTCAAAAGAACACCATCTGTGTTAGAAGCAGGAGCATCAAGTACATTGTTTCTCTGTAAAAATTGAGTTAGTTTTTGAAAGAATACTTCCTTCAAGTCAGAAACTTCAAGGTGGAGAAAGGTTCATGTGGTTCCAAATAGGCCTATTCAGCTAATTTGAAGAAAGGATTGTATCTGTCGAAAGAACAGCATGTTTGTTAGAAGCTGGAGCATCTGGCACATTGTTTCTCTGTAAGAATTGAGTTAGATTTTGGAAAGAATACTTCCTGCTTATCATAGTTTTTAAGGTCGAGAAAGGCTCATTTTTTTCCAAATAGGCCTGTTCCGATAACATGAAGAAACACATGTACATCTCGAAAGAACAGTATCTCTGTTAGAAGCTGGAGCAACTAGCACATTCTTTCCCTGTGTGAGTTGACTTAGTTTTTTAAAGGAATCCTACTTGCAACTTAGGTGTTTCAACGTGGAGACAGGCTCTGTGTGTTGCAAATAGGTATATTCAGCTGAGCTGCAAGAGAAACACATGTATCTCTCCAAGAAAACAATCTATGTTAGAAGCTACAGAATCTAGAACATTGTTTCCTGTGAGAATTGTTTTCGTTCTTCAAATGAATACTACCTGCTACGTGCTTTTCCAAGGTGAAAATAAGCTCTCTTTGTTCCAAAGGCCTATAGAGCAGAGTTTAAGAAACACACATAGCTCTCAAAAGAAACCCATCTATATAAGGAACGGTATAAACTACCACATTATTTCCCTGTCACAATTGAGTTAGTTTTAAAAGGAATATTTCCAGCAAATATTAGCCTTCAAGATGGAGAAAGACTCATTTGGTTCCAAATAGGCCTATTCAGCTTAGGTGAAGAAACACATGTATCTCAAGAAAGAAAATCATCTGCATCAGAAGCAGGAGCCTCCAGCACATGGTTTCCCTGTTAAAATGCATAGAGTTTTTCACAGCCAAACTGCCTGTGACTTGGGTTTTGCAAGGTGGAGACAGGCTGCCTTTGTTCCAATTAGGACTATTTGGCTGAGTTGAAGAACAGCCATCTCTCCAAAGAAAGCCATCTATGATAGAAGCTGCAGCATCTAGCACGTTGTTTTCCTGTAAGAATTAAGTTAATTTTTGGAAAGAATACTTCCTGCTTATCATAGTTTTTATGTTCGAGACAGGCTTCTTTTGTTCCAAATAGGCCTATTCAGAGAACATGAAGAAACACATGTACATCTCGAAGGAAAACCACTGTGTTAGAAGTAGGAGCATCTAGCACATTGCTTGCCTGTCTGAATTAAGTTAGGTTTGGAAAGGAATACTTCCTGCAAATCACAAATTTGAAGGTTCAGAAAGGCTCACTGATGCAAATTGGCTTAGTCAGCTAACAAGAAGAAACAAGTGTATCTCTCAAAAGAAAACAAACCCTCTGTGTTAAAAGGAGGACCATCCAGCACATTCTTTCCCAGTAAAACCCGAGTTAGTTTTTGAAAGGATACTTCCTTCAAATCAGAAACTTCAAGGTGGGAAAGTCTCATTTTTTTTTAAACAGGCCTATTTACCTAAGTTGAAGAAACGAGTGTATCTCTTGAAAAAACACCCTTTGTTGTAGAAGCGGGAACATCAAGCACATTGTTTTCCTGTGAGAACTGAGTTAGTTTGTGGAAGGAATCCTTCCTGCAACTTAGGTGTTTCAAGGTGGAGATAGCCTCTGTTTGCTCCAAACAGTTAGAATCAGCAGAGTTGAAGAAACTCATGTATCCCTTCAAAGAAAACCGTGTATGTTAGAAGCTGCAGAATCTAGCGCATTATTTCATTGTGAGAATGGAGTTAGTTTTAGAATGAGATACTTCCTTGAAGGTGGGTTTTTCAAGGTGGAGTAGGCCCTCCTTATTCCAAATAGTCCTGTTCTGAGTTGATGAAACACATGTATCTCTCGAAAGAAACTAATGTGTGTTAGAAGTGCCATCTAGAACTTGGTTTCTGTGTGAGAACTGAGTAAGTTTTGAAAGGAATACTTCATGCAAATTATAGTTTTCATGATTTAGAAAATCTCATTTTATTCCAAATAGGCCTAGTCACCTTAGGTGAAGAAACACATTTATCTCACGAAAGAAAATCCTGTGTGTTAGAAGCAGGAGCCTCTTGCACATTGTTTCCCTATTAAAATTGAGTTAGTTTTGAACAGGAATACTTCCTCCAACTTAGGTGTTTCACGGTGCAGATAGGCCATCTTTATTCCAAATAGGCAGATTCACCTGAGATGAAGAAACACATGTAACTCTCCAAAGAAAACCATCTCTATTAGAAGTTGCAGCATATAGCACATTGTTTCCTTGTGAGAATTTAGTTAGTTTTTGGAAGGAATCCTTCCTGCAACATATGTTTTTAAAGCTGGAGTTGGGGTCTGTTTCTTCCCAATTGGTATATTCATCTGACTTGATGAAACCCATGTATCTCTCCAAAGAAACCACCAATATTAAGAGCTGCAGCATCTAGCACATTGTTTTGCAGTGAGAATGGAGTTTGGTATTGAAAGGAAGACTTCCTGCAACGTGGGTTTTCCAAAGTGATGATAGACTCTCTTTGTCCAAATAGGCCTATAGTGCTGTGTTCATGAAACACATATATCTCTCAAAAGAATTCCAGTGTGTTAGAAGCAGTACCACCTTGCACATTGTTTCAAAGTGGGAATTGAGTTAATTGTTGAAAGGAGTACTTCATGCTAATCATGGTTTTCAAGGTGGAAAAGGGCTCATATTGTTCCAAATAGTAATATTCATCTTCATTGAAGAAACACATGTATCTCTCCAAAGAAAACCATCTAGGTTAGAAGCTGCAGCATTTAGTGCATTGTTTCCCTATGAGAACTGAGTTAGTTTTTCAAAGGAAACATCTTTCTCCGTTGGGTTTCCATGGCGGTGGCAGGCTCTCCTTCTTCCAGATGGTCCTGTGCAGCTGAGTTGATGAAACACATATATCTGTCAAAAGAAACCTATGTGTGTTAGGACCCCTGGCATCTAGCACACTGCTTTCTGTGACCATTGAGTTAGGTTTTAAAAGGAATACTTCCTGTAAATCATGATTTCCAAGGTGGAGAAAGGCTCATTTTGTTCCAAATAGGCCCATTCATCTAAGTTGAAGAAACATATGTATCTCTCGAAAGAAAACCAACTGTGTTGGAAGCAAGAGCATCTGGCACACTGTTTCCCTGTAAAAATTGAGTTACTTTTTAAAATGAATACTTCATACAAAGTAGACGTTTCAAGGTGGAAATAGCCTCTCTTTGCTCCAAATAGGCCTATTCAACTGAATTGCGGAAACAGACTTGTCTCTCCAAAAAAAAGAACCAAATCTGTTTGAAGCTGCAGCATCTAGCTCATTGTTTCCCTGTGAGACTCAGTTCGTCTATGATAGGAATACTTCCAGGAAATCAGAATTTTTCTATGTTCACAAAAGCTCAATTTTTTCCAAACAGGCCTATTCATCTATTGTTAAGAAACACATATTTCTCTCGAAAGAAAGACATTGGTCTTAGAAGAAGTAGCAACTAGTACATTGCTTACTTGTAAGATGACTTAGGTTTTCAAACAAATAGTTCCTCCAACTTAAGTGTTTCTAGGTGGAGATCAGCTCCTTTTGCACCAAATAGGCCTATTCAGCAGAGTGAAGAAACACATGTATCTCACCAAAGAAAACCATCTTGTTATAAGCTGCAGCCTCTAGCACATTGTTTCCTTGTGAGAAGGGAGTTAGTTGCTAAAAGGAATACTTCCTGCAATTTGGGTTTTTCAAGTTGGAGATAGGTTCTTTTCTTTCCAAATAGGCATGTGGAGCTGAGCTGAAAAAACACATGTAGATCTTCAGTGAAATCCATTAGTGTTAGAAGCATTAGCATCTAGTACATTGATTTTCTGTGAAAACTGAATTAGTGTTTACGGACTACTTCCTGCAACTTAGATGTTTCAAGGTGGATATAGGCTCTGTTTGCTCCAAATTGGCCTGTTCGGGTGAGATGAATGACACATGCATCTATCCAAAGAAAACCATCCATTTAAGAAGCTGCAGCGTCTAGTGCATTGTTTCCCTGAAAGAATTGAGTTATTTTTTGAAAAGAATACTTCGTACTTGTCATTGTTTTCAAGGACAAGGAGTCTCACATTGTACCAAATAGGCATATTCAGCTACGCTGAAGAAACACATATATCTCTCAAATGGAAACCGTAGGAGTTAGAAGCAGGGGCATTTAGGACATTGTTTCCCTTGAGAATTGAGCTAATTTTTGAAATGAAAACTATCTGAAAATGAGAATTGTCTCCATGGAGAAAGTCTCGTTTTGTTCCAAATTGGCTGATTCAGCTAACTTGAAAAAACACACGTATCTCTCAAAAGAACACCATCTGTGTTAGAAGCAGGAGCATCAAGTACATTGTTTCTCTGTAAAAATTGAGTTAGTTTTTGAAAGAATACTTCCTTCAAGTCAGAAACTTCAAGGTGGAGAAAGGTTCATGTGGTTCCAAATAGGCCTATTCAGCTAATTTGAAGAAAGGATTGTATCTGTCGAAAGAACAGCATGTTTGTTAGAAGCTGGAGCATCTGGCACATTGTTTCTCTGTAAGAATTGAGTTAGATTTTGGAAAGAATACTTCCTGCTTATCATAGTTTTTAAGGTCGAGAAAGGCTCATTTTTTTCCAAATAGGCCTGTTCCGATAACATGAAGAAACACATGTACATCTCGAAAGAACAGTATCTCTGTTAGAAGCTGGAGCAACTAGCACATTCTTTCCCTGTGTGAGTTGACTTAGTTTTTTAAAGGAATCCTACTTGCAACTTAGGTGTTTCAACGTGGAGACAGGCTCTGTGTGTTGCAAATAGGTATATTCAGCTGAGCTGCAAGAGAAACACATGTATCTCTCCAAGAAAACAATCTATGTTAGAAGCTACAGAATCTAGAACATTGTTTCCTGTGAGAATTGTTTTCGTTCTTCAAATGAATACTACCTGCTACGTGCTTTTCCAAGGTGAAAATAAGCTCTCTTTGTTCCAAAGGCCTATAGAGCAGAGTTTAAGAAACACACATAGCTCTCAAAAGAAACCCATCTATATAAGGAACGGTATAAACTACCACATTATTTCCCTGTCACAATTGAGTTAGTTTTAAAAGGAATATTTCCAGCAAATATTAGCCTTCAAGATGGAGAAAGACTCATTTGGTTCCAAATAGGCCTATTCAGCTTAGGTGAAGAAACACATGTATCTCAAGAAAGAAAATCATCTGCATCAGAAGCAGGAGCCTCCAGCACATGGTTTCCCTGTTAAAATGCATAGAGTTTTTCACAGCCAAACTGCCTGTGACTTGGGTTTTGCAAGGTGGAGACAGGCTGCCTTTGTTCCAATTAGGACTATTTGGCTGAGTTGAAGAACAGCCATCTCTCCAAAGAAAGCCATCTATGATAGAAGCTGCAGCATCTAGCACGTTGTTTTCCTGTAAGAATTAAGTTAATTTTTGGAAAGAATACTTCCTGCTTATCATAGTTTTTATGTTCGAGACAGGCTTCTTTTGTTCCAAATAGGCCTATTCAGAGAACATGAAGAAACACATGTACATCTCGAAGGAAAACCACTGTGTTAGAAGTAGGAGCATCTAGCACATTGCTTGCCTGTCTGAATTAAGTTAGGTTTGGAAAGGAATACTTCCTGCAAATCACAAATTTGAAGGTTCAGAAAGGCTCACTGATGCAAATTGGCTTAGTCAGCTAACAAGAAGAAACAAGTGTATCTCTCAAAAGAAAACAAACCCTCTGTGTTAAAAGGAGGACCATCCAGCACATTCTTTCCCAGTAAAACCCGAGTTAGTTTTTGAAAGGATACTTCCTTCAAATCAGAAACTTCAAGGTGGGAAAGTCTCATTTTTTTTAAACAGGCCTATTTACCTAAGTTGAAGAAACGAGTGTATCTCTTGAAAAAACACCCTTTGTTGTAGAAGCGGGAACATCAAGCACATTGTTTTCCTGTGAGAACTGAGTTAGTTTGTGGAAGGAATCCTTCCTGCAACTTAGGTGTTTCAAGGTGGAGATAGCCTCTGTTTGCTCCAAACAGTTAGAATCAGCAGAGTTGAAGAAACTCATGTATCCCTTCAAAGAAAACCGTGTATGTTAGAAGCTGCAGAATCTAGCGCATTATTTCATTGTGAGAATGGAGTTAGTTTTAGAATGAGATACTTCCTTGAAGGTGGGTTTTTCAAGGTGGAGTAGGCCCTCCTTATTCCAAATAGTCCTGTTCTGAGTTGATGAAACACATGTATCTCTCGAAAGAAACTAATGTGTGTTAGAAGTGCCATCTAGAACTTGGTTTCTGTGTGAGAACTGAGTAAGTTTTGAAAGGAATACTTCATGCAAATTATAGTTTTCATGATTTAGAAAATCTCATTTTATTCCAAATAGGCCTAGTCACCTTAGGTGAAGAAACACATTTCTCTCACGAAAGAAAATCCTGTGTGTTAGAAGCAGGAGCCTCTTGCACATTGTTTCCCTATTAAAATTGAGTTAGTTTTGAACAGGAATACTTCCTCCAACTTAGGTGTTTCAAGGTGCAGATAGGCCATCTTTATTCCAAATAGGCAGATTCACCTGAGATGAAGAAACACATGTAACTCTCCAAAGAAAACCATCTCTATTAGAAGTTGCAGCATATAGCACATTGTTTCCTTGTGAGAATTTAGTTAGTTTTTGGAAGGAATCCTTCCTGCAACATATGTTTTTAAAGCTGGAGTTGGGGTCTGTTTCTTCCCAATTGGTATATTCATCTGACTTGATGAAACCCATGTATCTCTCCAAAGAAACCACCAATATTAAGAGCTGCAGCATCTAGCACATTGTTTTGCAGTGAGAATGGAGTTTGGTATTGAAAGGAAGACTTCCTGCAACGTGGGTTTTCCAAAGTGATGATAGACTCTCTTTGTCCAAATAGGCCTATAGTGCTGTGTTCATGAAACACATATATCTCTCAAAAGAATTCCAGTGTGTTAGAAGCAGTACCACCTTGCACATTGTTTCAAAGTGGGAATTGAGTTAATTGTTGAAAGGAGTACTTCATGCTAATCATGGTTTTCAAGGTGGAAAAGGGCTCATATTGTTCCAAATAGTAATATTCATCTTCATTGAAGAAACACATGTATCTCTCCAAAGAAAACCATCTAGGTTAGAAGCTGCAGCATTTAGTGCATTGTTTCCCTATGAGAACTGAGTTAGTTTTTCAAAGGAAACATCTTTCTCCGTTGGGTTTCCATGGCGGTGGCAGGCTCTCCTTCTTCCAGATGGTCCTGTGCAGCTGAGTTGATGAAACACATATATCTGTCAAAAGAAACCTATGTGTGTTAGGACCCCTGGCATCTAGCACACTGCTTTCTGTGACCATTGAGTTAGGTTTTAAAAGGAATACTTCCTGTAAATCATGATTTCCAAGGTGGAGAAAGGCTCATTTTGTTCCAAATAGGCCCATTCATCTAAGTTGAAGAAACATATGTATCTCTCGAAAGAAAACCAACTGTGTTGGAAGCAAGAGCATCTGGCACACTGTTTCCCTGTAAAAATTGAGTTACTTTTTAAAATGAATACTTCATACAAAGTAGACGTTTCAAGGTGGAAATAGCCTCTCTTTGCTCCAAATAGGCCTATTCAACTGAATTGCGGAAACAGACTTGTCTCTCCAAAAAAAAGAACCAAATCTGTTTGAAGCTGCAGCATCTAGCTCATTGTTTCCCTGTGAGACTCAGTTCGTCTATGATAGGAATACTTCCAGGAAATCAGAATTTTTCTATGTTCACAAAAGCTCAATTTTTTCCAAACAGGCCTATTCATCTATTGTTAAGAAACACATATTTCTCTCGAAAGAAAGACATTGGTCTTAGAAGCAGTAGCAACTAGTACATTGCTTACTTGTAAGATGACTTAGGTTTTCAAACAAATAGTTCCTCCAACTTAAGTGTTTCTAGGTGGAGATCAGCTCCTTTTGCACCAAATAGGCCTATTCAGCAGAGTGAAGAAACACATGTATCTCACCAAAGAAAACCATCTTGTTATAAGCTGCAGCCTCTAGCACATTGTTTCCTTGTGAGAAGGGAGTTAGTTGCTAAAAGGAATACTTCCTGCAATTTGGGTTTTTCAAGTTGGAGATAGGTTCTTTTCTTTCCAAATAGGCGTGTGGAGCTGAGCTGAAAAAACACATGTAGATCTTCAGTGAAATCCATTAGTGTTAGAAGCATTAGCATCTAGTACATTGATTTTCTGTGAAAACTGAATTAGTGTTTACGGACTACTTCCTGCAACTTAGATGTTTCAAGGTGGATATAGGCTCTGTTTGCTCCAAATTGGCCTGTTCGGGTGAGATGAATGACACATGCATCTATCCAAAGAAAACCATCCATTTAAGAAGCTGCAGCGTCTAGTGCATTGTTTCCCTGAAAGAATTGAGTTATTTTTTGAAAAGAATACTTCGTACTTGTCATTGTTTTCAAGGACAAGGAGTCTCACATTGTACCAAATAGGCATATTCAGCTACGCTGAAGAAACACATATATCTCTCAAATGGAAACCGTAGGAGTTAGAAGCAGGGGCATTTAGGACATTGTTTCCCTTGAGAATTGAGCTAATTTTTGAAATGAAAACTATCTGAAAATGAGAATTGTCTCCATGGAGAAAGTCTCGTTTTGTTCCAAATTGGCTGATTCAGCTAACTTGAAAAAACACACGTATCTCTCAAAAGAACACCATCTGTGTTAGAAGCAGGAGCATCAAGTACATTGTTTCTCTGTAAAAATTGAGTTAGTTTTTGAAAGAATACTTCCTTCAAGTCAGAAACTTCAAGGTGGAGAAAGGTTCATGTGGTTCCAAATAGGCCTATTCAGCTATTTTGAAGAAAGGATTGTATCTGTCGAAAGAACAGCATGTTTGTTAGAAGCTGGAGCATCTGGCACATTGTTTCTCTGTAAGAATTGAGTTAGATTTTGGAAAGAATACTTCCTGCTTATCATAGTTTTTAAGGTCGAGAAAGGCTCATTTTTTTCCAAATAGGCCTGTTCCGATAACATGAAGAAACACATGTACATCTCGAAAGAACAGTATCTCTGTTAGAAGCTGGAGCAACTAGCACATTCTTTCCCTGTGTGAGTTGACTTAGTTTTTTAAAGGAATCCTACTTGCAACTTAGGTGTTTCAACGTGGAGACAGGCTCTGTGTGTTGCAAATAGGTATATTCAGCTGAGCTGCAAGAGAAACACATGTATCTCTCCAAGAAAACAATCTATGTTAGAAGCTACAGAATCTAGAACATTGTTTCCTGTGAGAATTGTTTTCGTTCTTCAAATGAATACTACCTGCTACGTGCTTTTCCAAGGTGAAAATAAGCTCTCTTTGTTCCAAAGGCCTATAGAGCAGAGTTTAAGAAACACACATAGCTCTCAAAAGAAACCCATCTATATAAGGAACGGTATAAACTACCACATTATTTCCCTGTCACAATTGAGTTAGTTTTAAAAGGAATATTTCCAGCAAATATTAGCCTTCAAGATGGAGAAAGACTCATTTGGTTCCAAATAGGCCTATTCAGCTTAGGTGAAGAAACACATGTATCTCAAGAAAGAAAATCATCTGCATCAGAAGCAGGAGCCTCCAGCACATGGTTTCCCTGTTAAAATGCATAGAGTTTTTCACAGCCAAACTGCCTGTGACTTGGGTTTTGCAAGGTGGAGACAGGCTGTCTTTGTTCCAATTAGGACTATTTGGCTGAGTTGAAGAACAGCCATCTCTCCAAAGAAAGCCATCTATGATAGAAGCTGCAGCATCTAGCACGTTGTTTTCCTGTAAGAATTAAGTTAATTTTTGGAAAGAATACTTCCTGCTTATCATAGTTTTTATGTTCGAGACAGGCTTCTTTTGTTCCAAATAGGCCTATTCAGAGAACATGAAGAAACACATGTACATCTCGAAGGAAAACCACTGTGTTAGAAGTAGGAGCATCTAGCACATTGCTTGCCTGTCTGAATTAAGTTAGGTTTGGAAAGGAATACTTCCTGCAAATCACAAATTTGAAGGTTCAGAAAGGCTCACTGATGCAAATTGGCTTAGTCAGCTAACAAGAAGAAACAAGTGTATCTCTCAAAAGAAAACAAACCCTCTGTGTTAAAAGGAGGACCATCCAGCACATTCTTTCCCAGTAAAACCCGAGTTAGTTTTTGAAAGGATACTTCCTTCAAATCAGAAACTTCAAGGTGGGAAAGTCTCATTATTTTTTAAATAGGCCTATTTACCTAAGTTGAAGAAACGAGTGTATCTCTTGAAAAAACACCCTTTGTTGTAGAAGCGGGAACATCAAGCACATTGTTTTCCTGTGAGAACTGAGTTAGTTTGTGGAAGGAATCCTTCCTGCAACTTAGGTGTTTCAAGGTGGAGATAGCCTCTGTTTGCTCCAAACAGTTAGAATCAGCAGAGTTGAAGAAACTCATGTATCCCTTCAAAGAAAACCGTGTATGTTAGAAGCTGCAGAATCTAGCGCATTATTTCATTGTGAGAATGGAGTTAGTTTTAGAATGAGATACTTCCTTGAAGGTGGGTTTTTCAAGGTGGAGTAGGCCCTCCTTATTCCAAATAGTCCTGTTCTGAGTTGATGAAACACATGTATCTCTCGAAAGAAACTAATGTGTGTTAGAAGTGCCATCTAGAACTTGGTTTCTGTGTGAGAACTGAGTAAGTTTTGAAAGGAATACTTCATGCAAATTATAGTTTTCATGATTTAGAAAATCTCATTTTATTCCAAATAGGCCTAGTCACCTTAGGTGAAGAAACACATTTATCTCACGAAAGAAAATCCTGTGTGTTAGAAGCAGGAGCCTCTTGCACATTGTTTCCCTATTAAAATTGAGTTAGTGTTGAACAGGAATACTTCCTCCAACTTAGGTGTTTCAAGGTGCAGATAGGCCATCTTTATTCCAAATAGGCAGATTCACCTGAGATGAAGAAACACATGTAACTTTCCAAAGAAAACCATCTCTATTAGAAGTTGCAGCATATAGCACATTGTTTCCTTGTGAGAATTTAGTTAGTTTTTGGAAGGAATCCTTCCTGCAACTTATGTTTTTAAAGCTGGAGTTGGGGTCTGTTTCTTCCCAATTGGTATATTCATCTGACTTGATGAAACCCATGTATCTCTCCAAAGAAACCACCAATATTAAGAGCTGCAGCATCTAGCACATTGTTTTGCAGTGAGAATGGAGTTTGGTATTGAAAGGAAGACTTCCTGCAACGTGGGTTTTCCAAAGTGATGATAGACTCTCTTTGTCCAAATAGGCCTATAGTGCTGTGTTCATGAAACACATATATCTCTCAAAAGAATTCCAGTGTGTTAGAAGCAGTACCACCTTGCACATTGTTTCAAAGTGGGAATTGAGTTAATTGTTGAAAGGAGTACTTCATGCTAATCATGGTTTTCAAGGTGGAAAAGGGCTCATATTGTTCCAAATAGTAATATTCATCTTCATTGAAGAAACACATGTATCTCTCCAAAGAAAACCATCTAGGTTAGAAGCTGCAGCATTTAGTGCATTGTTTCCCTATGAGAACTGAGTTAGTTTTTCAAAGGAAACATCTTTCTCCGTTGGGTTTCCATGGCGGTGGCAGGCTCTCCTTCTTCCAGATGGTCCTGTGCAGCTGAGTTGATGAAACACATATATCTGTCAAAAGAAACCTATGTGTGTTAGGACCCCTGGCATCTAGCACACTGCTTTCTGTGACCATTGAGTTAGGTTTTAAAAGGAATACTTCCTGTAAATCATGATTTCCAAGGTGGAGAAAGGCTCATTTTGTTCCAAATAGGCCCATTCATCTAAGTTGAAGAAACATATGTATCTCTCGAAAGAAAACCAACTGTGTTGGAAGCAAGAGCATCTGGCACACTGTTTCCCTGTAAAAATTGAGTTACTTTTTAAAATGAATACTTCATACAAAGTAGACGTTTCAAGGTGGAAATAGCCTCTCTTTGCTCCAAATAGGCCTATTCAACTGAATTGCGGAAACAGACTTGTCTCTCCAAAAAAAAGAACCAAATCTGTTTGAAGCTGCAGCATCTAGCTCATTGTTTCCCTGTGAGACTCAGTTCGTCTATGATAGGAATACTTCCAGGAAATCAGAATTTTTCTATGTTCACAAAAGCTCAATTTTTTCCAAACAGGCCTATTCATCTATTGTTAAGAAACACATATTTCTCTCGAAAGAAAGACATTGGTCTTAGAAGAAGTAGCAACTAGTACATTGCTTACTTGTAAGATGACTTAGGTTTTCAAACAAATAGTTCCTCCAACTTAAGTGTTTCTAGGTGGAGATCAGCTCCTTTTGCACCAAATAGGCCTATTCAGCAGAGTGAAGAAACACATGTATCTCACCAAAGAAAACCATCTTGTTATAAGCTGCAGCCTCTAGCACATTGTTTCCTTGTGAGAAGGGAGGTAGTTGCTAAAAGGAATACTTCCTGCAATTTGGGTTTTTCAAGTTGGAGATAGGTTCTTTTCTTTCCAAATAGGCGTGTGGAGCTGAGCTGAAAAAACACATGTAGATCTTCAGTGAAATCCATTAGTGTTAGAAGCATTAGCATCTAGTACATTGATTTTCTGTGAAAACTGAATTAGTGTTTACGGACTACTTCCTGCAACTTAGATGTTTCAAGGTGGATATAGGCTCTGTTTGCTCCAAATTGGCCTGTTCGGGTGAGATGAATGACACATGCATCTATCCAAAGAAAACCATCCATTTAAGAAGCTGCAGCGTCTAGTGCATTGTTTCCCTGAAAGAATTGAGTTATTTTTTGAAAAGAATACTTCGTACTTGTCATTGTTTTCAAGGACAAGGAGTCTCACATTGTACCAAATAGGCATATTCAGCTACGCTGAAGAAACACATATATCTCTCAAATGGAAACCGTAGGAGTTAGAAGCAGGGGCATTTAGGACATTGTTTCCCTTGAGAATTGAGCTAATTTTTGAAATGAAAACTATCTGAAAATGAGAATTGTCTCCATGGAGAAAGTCTCGTTTTGTTCCAAATTGGCTGATTCAGCTAACTTGAAAAAACACACGTATCTCTCAAAAGAACACCATCTGTGTTAGAAGCAGGAGCATCAAGTACATTGTTTCTCTGTAAAAATTGAGTTAGTTTTTGAAAGAATACTTCCTTCAAGTCAGAAACTTCAAGGTGGAGAAAGGTTCATGTGGTTCCAAATAGGCCTATTCAGCTATTTTGAAGAAAGGATTGTATCTGTCGAAAGAACAGCATGTTTGTTAGAAGCTGGAGCATCTGGCACATTGTTTCTCTGTAAGAATTGAGTTAGATTTTGGAAAGAATACTTCCTGCTTATCATAGTTTTTAAGGTCGAGAAAGGCTCATTTTTTTCCAAATAGGCCTGTTCCGATAACATGAAGAAACACATGTACATCTCGAAAGAACAGTATCTCTGTTAGAAGCTGGAGCAACTAGCACATTCTTTCCCTGTGTGAGTTGACTTAGTTTTTTAAAGGAATCCTACTTGCAACTTAGGTGTTTCAACGTGGAGACAGGCTCTGTGTGTTGCAAATAGGTATATTCAGCTGAGCTGCAAGAGAAACACATGTATCTCTCCAAGAAAACAATCTATGTTAGAAGCTACAGAATCTAGAACATTGTTTCCTGTGAGAATTGTTTTCGTTCTTCAAATGAATACTACCTGCTACGTGCTTTTCCAAGGTGAAAATAAGCTCTCTTTGTTCCAAAGGCCTATAGAGCAGAGTTTAAGAAACACACATAGCTCTCAAAAGAAACCCATCTATATAAGGAACGGTATAAACTACCACATTATTTCCCTGTCACAATTGAGTTAGTTTTAAAAGGAATATTTCCAGCAAATATTAGCCTTCAAGATGGAGAAAGACTCATTTGGTTCCAAATAGGCCTATTCAGCTTAGGTGAAGAAACACATGTATCTCAAGAAAGAAAATCATCTGCATCAGAAGCAGGAGCCTCCAGCACATGGTTTCCCTGTTAAAATGCATAGAGTTTTTCACAGCCAAACTGCCTGTGACTTGGGTTTTGCAAGGTGGAGACAGGCTGTCTTTGTTCCAATTAGGACTATTTGGCTGAGTTGAAGAACAGCCATCTCTCCAAAGAAAGCCATCTATGATAGAAGCTGCAGCATCTAGCACGTTGTTTTCCTGTAAGAATTAAGTTAATTTTTGGAAAGAATACTTCCTGCTTATCATAGTTTTTATGTTCGAGACAGGCTTCTTTTGTTCCAAATAGGCCTATTCAGAGAACATGAAGAAACACATGTACATCTCGAAGGAAAACCACTGTGTTAGAAGTAGGAGCATCTAGCACATTGCTTGCCTGTCTGAATTAAGTTAGGTTTGGAAAGGAATACTTCCTGCAAATCACAAATTTGAAGGTTCAGAAAGGCTCACTGATGCAAATTGGCTTAGTCAGCTAACAAGAAGAAACAAGTGTATCTCTCAAAAGAAAACAAACCCTCTGTGTTAAAAGGAGGACCATCCAGCACATTCTTTCCCAGTAAAACCCGAGTTAGTTTTTGAAAGGATACTTCCTTCAAATCAGAAACTTCAAGGTGGGAAAGTCTCATTTTTTTTTAAATAGGCCTATTTACCTAAGTTGAAGAAACGAGTGTATCTCTTGAAAAAACACCCTTTGTTGTAGAAGCGGGAACATCAAGCACATTGTTTTCCTGTGAGAACTGAGTTAGTTTGTGGAAGGAATCCTTCCTGCAACTTAGGTGTTTCAAGGTGGAGATAGCCTCTGTTTGCTCCAAACAGTTAGAATCAGCAGAGTTGAAGAAACTCATGTATCCCTTCAAAGAAAACCGTGTATGTTAGAAGCTGCAGAATCTAGCGCATTATTTCATTGTGAGAATGGAGTTAGTTTTAGAATGAGATACTTCCTTGAAGGTGGGTTTTTCAAGGTGGAGTAGGCCCTCCTTATTCCAAATAGTCCTGTTCTGAGTTGATGAAACACATGTATCTCTCGAAAGAAACTAATGTGTGTTAGAAGTGCCATCTAGAACTTGGTTTCTGTGTGAGAACTGAGTAAGTTTTGAAAGGAATACTTCATGCAAATTATAGTTTTCATGATTTAGAAAATCTCATTTTATTCCAAATAGGCCTAGTCACCTTAGGTGAAGAAACACATTTATCTCACGAAAGAAAATCCTGTGTGTTAGAAGCAGGAGCCTCTTGCACATTGTTTCCCTATTAAAATTGAGTTAGTTTTGAACAGGAATACTTCCTCCAACTTAGGTGTTTCAAGGTGCAGATAGGCCATCTTTATTCCAAATAGGCAGATTCACCTGAGATGAAGAAACACATGTAACTCTCCAAAGAAAACCATCTCTATTAGAAGTTGCAGCATATAGCACATTGTTTCCTTGTGAGAATTTAGTTAGTTTTTGGAAGGAATCCTTCCTGCAACTTATGTTTTTAAAGCTGGAGTTGGGGTCTGTTTCTTCCCAATTGGTATATTCATCTGACTTGATGAAACCCATGTATCTCTCCAAAGAAACCACCAATATTAAGAGCTGCAGCATCTAGCACATTGTTTTGCAGTGAGAATGGAGTTTGGTATTGAAAGGAAGACTTCCTGCAACGTGGGTTTTCCAAAGTGATGATAGACTCTCTTTGTCCAAATAGGCCTATAGTGCTGTGTTCATGAAACACATATATCTCTCAAAAGAATTCCAGTGTGTTAGAAGCAGTACCACCTTGCACATTGTTTCAAAGTGGGAATTGAGTTAATTGTTGAAAGGAGTACTTCATGCTAATCATGGTTTTCAAGGTGGAAAAGGGCTCATATTGTTCCAAATAGTAATATTCATCTTCATTGAAGAAACACATGTATCTCTCCAAAGAAAACCATCTAGGTTAGAAGCTGCAGCATTTAGTGCATTGTTTCCCTATGAGAACTGAGTTAGTTTTTCAAAGGAAACATCTTTCTCCGTTGGGTTTCCATGGCGGTGGCAGGCTCTCCTTCTTCCAGATGGTCCTGTGCAGCTGAGTTGATGAAACACATATATCTGTCAAAAGAAACCTATGTGTGTTAGGACCCCTGGCATCTAGCACACTGCTTTCTGTGACCATTGAGTTAGGTTTTAAAAGGAATACTTCCTGTAAATCATGATTTCCAAGGTGGAGAAAGGCTCATTTTGTTCCAAATAGGCCCATTCATCTAAGTTGAAGAAACATATGTATCTCTCGAAAGAAAACCAACTGTGTTGGAAGCAAGAGCATCTGGCACACTGTTTCCCTGTAAAAATTGAGTTACTTTTTAAAATGAATACTTCATACAAAGTAGACGTTTCAAGGTGGAAATAGCCTCTCTTTGCTCCAAATAGGCCTATTCAACTGAATTGCGGAAACAGACTTGTCTCTCCAAAAAAAAGAACCAAATCTGTTTGAAGCTGCAGCATCTAGCTCATTGTTTCCCTGTGAGACTCAGTTCGTCTATGATAGGAATACTTCCAGGAAATCAGAATTTTTCTATGTTCACAAAAGCTCAATTTTTTCCAAACAGGCCTATTCATCTATTGTTAAGAAACACATATTTCTCTCGAAAGAAAGACATTGGTCTTAGAAGAAGTAGCAACTAGTACATTGCTTACTTGTAAGATGACTTAGGTTTTCAAAGAAATAGTTCCTCCAACTTAAGTGTTTCTAGGTGGAGATCAGCTCCTTTTGCACCAAATAGGCCTATTCAGCAGAGTGAAGAAACACATGTATCTCACCAAAGAAAACCATCTTGTTATAAGCTGCAGCCTCTAGCACATTGTTTCCTTGTGAGAAGGGAGTTAGTTGCTAAAAGGAATACTTCCTGCAATTTGGGTTTTTCAAGTTGGAGATAGGTTCTTTTCTTTCCAAATAGGCGTGTGGAGCTGAGCTGAAAAAACACATGTAGATCTTCAGTGAAATCCATTAGTGTTAGAAGCATTAGCATCTAGTACATTGATTTTCTGTGAAAACTGAATTAGTGTTTACGGACTACTTCCTGCAACTTAGATGTTTCAAGGTGGATATAGGCTCTGTTTGCTCCAAATTGGCCTGTTCGGGTGAGATGAATGACACATGCATCTATCCAAAGAAAACCATCCATTTAAGAAGCTGCAGCGTCTAGTGCATTGTTTCCCTGAAAGAATTGAGTTATTTTTTGAAAAGAATACTTCGTACTTGTCATTGTTTTCAAGGACAAGGAGTCTCACATTGTACCAAATAGGCATATTCAGCTACGCTGAAGAAACACATATATCTCTCAAATGGAAACCGTAGGAGTTAGAAGCAGGGGCATTTAGGACATTGTTTCCCTTGACAATTGAGCTAATTTTTGAAATGAAAACTATCTGAAAATGAGAATTGTCTCCATGGAGAAAGTCTCGTTTTGTTCCAAATTGGCTGATTCAGCTAACTTGAAAAAACACACGTATCTCTCAAAAGAACACCATCTGTGTTAGAAGCAGGAGCATCAAGTACATTGTTTCTCTGTAAAAATTGAGTTAGTTTTTGAAAGAATACTTCCTTCAAGTCAGAAACTTCAAGGTGGAGAAAGGTTCATGTGGTTCCAAATAGGCCTATTCAGCTAATTTGAAGAAAGGATTGTATCTGTCGAAAGAACAGCATGTTTGTTAGAAGCTGGAGCATCTGGCACATTGTTTCTCTGTAAGAATTGAGTTAGATTTTGGAAAGAATACTTCCTGCTTATCATAGTTTTTAAGGTCGAGAAAGGCTCATTTTTTTCCAAATAGGCCTGTTCCGATAACATGAAGAAACACATGTACATCTCGAAAGAACAGTATCTCTGTTAGAAGCTGGAGCAACTAGCACATTCTTTCCCTGTGTGAGTTGACTTACTTTTTTAAAGGAATCCTACTTGCAACTTAGGTGTTTCAACGTGGAGACAGGCTCTGTGTGTTGCAAATAGGTATATTCAGCTGAGCTGCAAGAGAAACACATGTATCTCTCCAAGAAAACAATCTATGTTAGAAGCTACAGAATCTAGAACATTGTTTCCTGTGAGAATTGTTTTCGTTCTTCAAATGAATACTACCTGCTACGTGCTTTTCCAAGGTGAAAATAAGCTCTCTTTGTTCCAAAGGCCTATAGAGCAGAGTTTAAGAAACACACATAGCTCTCAAAAGAAACCCATCCATATAAGGAACGGTATAAACTACCACATTATTTCCCTGTCACAATTGAGTTAGTTTTAAAAGGAATATTTCCAGCAAATATTAGCCTTCAAGATGGAGAAAGACTCATTTGGTTCCAAATAGGCCTATTCAGCTTAGGTGAAGAAACACATGTATCTCAAGAAAGAAAATCATCTGCATCAGAAGCAGGAGCCTCCAGCACATGGTTTCCCTGTTAAAATGCATAGAGTTTTTCACAGCCAAACTGCCTGTGACTTGGGTTTTGCAAGGTGGAGACAGGCTGCCTTTGTTCCAATTAGGACTATTTGGCTGAGTTGAAGAACAGCCATCTCTCCAAAGAAAGCCATCTATGATAGAAGCTGCAGCATCTAGCACGTTGTTTTCCTGTAAGAATTAAGTTAATTTTTGGAAAGAATACTTCCTGCTTATCATAGTTTTTATGTTCGAGACAGGCTTCTTTTGTTCCAAATAGGCCTATTCAGAGAACATGAAGAAACACATGTACATCTCGAAGGAAAACCACTGTGTTAGAAGTAGGAGCATCTAGCACATTGCTTGCCTGTCTGAATTAAGTTAGGTTTGGAAAGGAATACTTCCTGCAAATCACAAATTTGAAGGTTCAGAAAGGCTCACTGATGCAAATTGGCTTAGTCAGCTAACAAGAAGAAACAAGTGTATCTCTCAAAAGAAAACAAACCCTCTGTGTTAAAAGGAGGACCATCCAGCACATTCTTTCCCAGTAAAACCCGAGTTAGTTTTTGAAAGGATACTTCCTTCAAATCAGAAACTTCAAGGTGGGAAAGTCTCATTTTTTTTTAAACAGGCCTATTTACCTAAGTTGAAGAAACGAGTGTATCTCTTGAAAAAACACCCTTTGTTGTAGAAGCGGGAACATCAAGCACATTGTTTTCCTGTGAGAACTGAGTTAGTTTGTGGAAGGAATCCTTCCTGCAACTTAGGTGTTTCAAGGTGGAGATAGCCTCTGTTTGCTCCAAACAGTTAGAATCAGCAGAGTTGAAGAAACTCATGTATCCCTTCAAAGAAAACCGTGTATGTTAGAAGCTGCAGAATCTAGCGCATTATTTCATTGTGAGAATGGAGTTAGTTTTAGAATGAGATACTTCCTTGAAGGTGGGTTTTTCAAGGTGGAGTAGGCCCTCCTTATTCCAAATAGTCCTGTTCTGAGTTGATGAAACACATGTATCTCTCGAAAGAAACTAATGTGTGTTAGAAGTGCCATCTAGAACTTGGTTTCTGTGTGAGAACTGAGTAAGTTTTGAAAGGAATACTTCATGCAAATTATAGTTTTCATGATTTAGAAAATCTCATTTTATTCCAAATAGGCCTAGTCACCTTAGGTGAAGAAACACATTTATCTCACGAAAGAAAATCCTGTGTGTTAGAAGCAGGAGCCTCTTGCACATTGTTTCCCTATTAAAATTGAGTTAGTGTTGAACAGGAATACTTCCTCCAACTTAGGTGTTTCAAGGTGCAGATAGGCCATCTTTATTCCAAATAGGCAGATTCACCTGAGATGAAGAAACACATGTAACTTTCCAAAGAAAACCATCTCTATTACAAGTTGCAGCATATAGCACATTGTTTCCTTGTGAGAATTTAGTTAGTTTTTGGAAGGAATCCTTCCTGCAACTTATGTTTTTAAAGCTGGAGTTGGGGTCTGTTTCTTCCCAATTGGTATATTCATCTGACTTGATGAAACCCATGTATCTCTCCAAAGAAACCACCAATATTAAGAGCTGCAGCATCTAGCACATTGTTTTGCAGTGAGAATGGAGTTTGGTATTGAAAGGAAGACTTCCTGCAACGTGGGTTTTCCAAAGTGATGATAGACTCTCTTTGTCCAAATAGGCCTATAGTGCTGTGTTCATGAAACACATATATCTCTCAAAAGAATTCCAGTGTGTTAGAAGCAGTACCACCTTGCACATTGTTTCAAAGTGGGAATTGAGTTAATTGTTGAAAGGAGTACTTCATGCTAATCATGGTTTTCAAGGTGGAAAAGGGCTCATATTGTTCCAAATAGTAATATTCATCTTCATTGAAGAAACACATGTATCTCTCCAAAGAAAACCATCTAGGTTAGAAGCTGCAGCATTTAGTGCATTGTTTCCCTATGAGAACTGAGTTAGTTTTTCAAAGGAAACATCTTTCTCCGTTGGGTTTCCATGGCGGTGGCAGGCTCTCCTTCTTCCAGATGGTCCTGTGCAGCTGAGTTGATGAAACACATATATCTGTCAAAAGAAACCTATGTGTGTTAGGACCCCTGGCATCTAGCACACTGCTTTCTGTGACCATTGAGTTAGGTTTTAAAAGGAATACTTCCTGTAAATCATGATTTCCAAGGTGGAGAAAGGCTCATTTTGTTCCAAATAGGCCCATTCATCTAAGTTGAAGAAACATATGTATCTCTCGAAAGAAAACCAACTGTGTTGGAAGCAAGAGCATCTGGCACACTGTTTCCCTGTAAAAATTGAGTTACTTTTTAAAATGAATACTTCATACAAAGTAGACGTTTCAAGGTGGAAATAGCCTCTCTTTGCTCCAAATAGGCCTATTCAACTGAATTGCGGAAACAGACTTGTCTCTCCAAAAAAAAGAACCAAATCTGTTTGAAGCTGCAGCATCTAGCTCATTGTTTCCCTGTGAGACTCAGTTCGTCTATGATAGGAATACTTCCAGGAAATCAGAATTTTTCTATGTTCACAAAAGCTCAATTTTTTCCAAACAGGCCTATTCATCTATTGTTAAGAAACACATATTTCTCTCGAAAGAAAGACATTGGTCTTAGAAGAAGTAGCAACTAGTACATTGCTTACTTGTAAGATGACTTAGGTTTTCAAACAAATAGTTCCTCCAACTTAAGTGTTTCTAGGTGGAGATCAGCTCCTTTTGCACCAAATAGGCCTATTCAGCAGAGTGAAGAAACACATGTATCTCACCAAAGAAAACCATCTTGTTATAAGCTGCAGCCTCTAGCACATTGTTTCCTTGTGAGAAGGGAGGTAGTTGCTAAAAGGAATACTTCCTGCAATTTGGGTTTTTCAAGTTGGAGATAGGTTCTTTTCTTTCCAAATAGGCGTGTGGAGCTGAGCTGAAAAAACACATGTAGATCTTCAGTGAAATCCATTAGTGTTAGAAGCATTAGCATCTAGTACATTGATTTTCTGTGAAAACTGAATTAGTGTTTACGGACTACTTCCTGCAACTTAGATGTTTCAAGGTGGATATAGGCTCTGTTTGCTCCAAATTGGCCTGTTCGGGTGAGATGAATGACACATGCATCTATCCAAAGAAAACCATCCATTTAAGAAGCTGCAGCGTCTAGTGCATTGTTTCCCTGAAAGAATTGAGTTATTTTTTGAAAAGAATACTTCGTACTTGTCATTGTTTTCAAGGACAAGGAGTCTCACATTGTACCAAATAGGCATATTCAGCTACGCTGAAGAAACACATATATCTCTCAAATGGAAACCGTAGGAGTTAGAAGCAGGGGCATTTAGGACATTGTTTCCCTTGACAATTGAGCTAATTTTTGAAATGAAAACTATCTGAAAATGAGAATTGTCTCCATGGAGAAAGTCTCGTTTTGTTCCAAATTGGCTGATTCAGCTAACTTGAAAAAACACACGTATCTCTCAAAAGAACACCATCTGTGTTAGAAGCAGGAGCATCAAGTACATTGTTTCTCTGTAAAAATTGAGTTAGTTTTTGAAAGAATACTTCCTTCAAGTCAGAAACTTCAAGGTGGAGAAAGGTTCATGTGGTTCCAAATAGGCCTATTCAGCTATTTTGAAGAAAGGATTGTATCTGTCGAAAGAACAGCATGTTTGTTAGAAGCTGGAGCATCTGGCACATTGTTTCTCTGTAAGAATTGAGTTAGATTTTGGAAAGAATACTTCCTGCTTATCATAGTTTTTAAGGTCGAGAAAGGCTCATTTTTTTCCAAATAGGCCTGTTCCGATAACATGAAGAAACACATGTACATCTCGAAAGAACAGTATCTCTGTTAGAAGCTGGAGCAACTAGCACATTCTTTCCCTGTGTGAGTTGACTTAGTTTTTTAAAGGAATCCTACTTGCAACTTAGGTGTTTCAACGTGGAGACAGGCTCTGTGTGTTGCAAATAGGTATATTCAGCTGAGCTGCAAGAGAAACACATGTATCTCTCCAAGAAAACAATCTATGTTAGAAGCTACAGAATCTAGAACATTGTTTCCTGTGAGAATTGTTTTCGTTCTTCAAATGAATACTACCTGCTACGTGCTTTTCCAAGGTGAAAATAAGCTCTCTTTGTTCCAAAGGCCTATAGAGCAGAGTTTAAGAAACACACATAGCTCTCAAAAGAAACCCATCTATATAAGGAACGGTATAAACTACCACATTATTTCCCTGTCACAATTGAGTTAGTTTTAAAAGGAATATTTCCAGCAAATATTAGCCTTCAAGATGGAGAAAGACTCATTTGGTTCCAAATAGGCCTATTCAGCTTAGGTGAAGAAACACATGTATCTCAAGAAAGAAAATCATCTGCATCAGAAGCAGGAGCCTCCAGCACATGGTTTCCCTGTTAAAATGCATAGAGTTTTTCACAGCCAAACTGCCTGTGACTTGGGTTTTGCAAGGTGGAGACAGGCTGTCTTTGTTCCAATTAGGACTATTTGGCTGAGTTGAAGAACAGCCATCTCTCCAAAGAAAGCCATCTATGATAGAAGCTGCAGCATCTAGCACGTTGTTTTCCTGTAAGAATTAAGTTAATTTTTGGAAAGAATACTTCCTGCTTATCATAGTTTTTATGTTCGAGACAGGCTTCTTTTGTTCCAAATAGGCCTATTCAGAGAACATGAAGAAACACATGTACATCTCGAAGGAAAACCACTGTGTTAGAAGTAGGAGCATCTAGCACATTGCTTGCCTGTCTGAATTAAGTTAGGTTTGGAAAGGAATACTTCCTGCAAATCACAAATTTGAAGGTTCAGAAAGGCTCACTGATGCAAATTGGCTTAGTCAGCTAACAAGAAGAAACAAGTGTATCTCTCAAAAGAAAACAAACCCTCTGTGTTAAAAGGAGGACCATCCAGCACATTCTTTCCCAGTAAAACCCGAGTTAGTTTTTGAAAGGATACTTCCTTCAAATCAGAAACTTCAAGGTGGGAAAGTCTCATTTTTTTTTAAATAGGCCTATTTACCTAAGTTGAAGAAACGAGTGTATCTCTTGAAAAAACACCCTTTGTTGTAGAAGCGGGAACATCAAGCACATTGTTTTCCTGTGAGAACTGAGTTAGTTTGTGGAAGGAATCCTTCCTGCAACTTAGGTGTTTCAAGGTGGAGATAGCCTCTGTTTGCTCCAAACAGTTAGAATCAGCAGAGTTGAAGAAACTCATGTATCCCTTCAAAGAAAACCGTGTATGTTAGAAGCTGCAGAATCTAGCGCATTATTTCATTGTGAGAATGGAGTTAGTTTTAGAATGAGATACTTCCTTGAAGGTGGGTTTTTCAAGGTGGAGTAGGCCCTCCTTATTCCAAATAGTCCTGTTCTGAGTTGATGAAACACATGTATCTCTCGAAAGAAACTAATGTGTGTTAGAAGTGCCATCTAGAACTTGGTTTCTGTGTGAGAACTGAGTAAGTTTTGAAAGGAATACTTCATGCAAATTATAGTTTTCATGATTTAGAAAATCTCATTTTATTCCAAATAGGCCTAGTCACCTTAGGTGAAGAAACACATTTATCTCACGAAAGAAAATCCTGTGTGTTAGAAGCAGGAGCCTCTTGCACATTGTTTCCCTATTAAAATTGAGTTAGTTTTGAACAGGAATACTTCCTCCAACTTAGGTGTTTCAAGGTGCAGATAGGCCATCTTTATTCCAAATAGGCAGATTCACCTGAGATGAAGAAACACATGTAACTCTCCAAAGAAAACCATCTCTATTAGAAGTTGCAGCATATAGCACATTGTTTCCTTGTGAGAATTTAGTTAGTTTTTGGAAGGAATCCTTCCTGCAACTTATGTTTTTAAAGCTGGAGTTGGGGTCTGTTTCTTCCCAATTGGTATATTCATCTGACTTGATGAAACCCATGTATCTCTCCAAAGAAACCACCAATATTAAGAGCTGCAGCATCTAGCACATTGTTTTGCAGTGAGAATGGAGTTTGGTATTGAAAGGAAGACTTCCTGCAACGTGGGTTTTCCAAAGTGATGATAGACTCTCTTTGTCCAAATAGGCCTATAGTGCTGTGTTCATGAAACACATATATCTCTCAAAAGAATTCCAGTGTGTTAGAAGCAGTACCACCTTGCACATTGTTTCAAAGTGGGAATTGAGTTAATTGTTGAAAGGAGTACTTCATGCTAATCATGGTTTTCAAGGTGGAAAAGGGCTCATATTGTTCCAAATAGTAATATTCATCTTCATTGAAGAAACACATGTATCTCTCCAAAGAAAACCATCTAGGTTAGAAGCTGCAGCATTTAGTGCATTGTTTCCCTATGAGAACTGAGTTAGTTTTTCAAAGGAAACATCTTTCTCCGTTGGGTTTCCATGGCGGTGGCAGGCTCTCCTTCTTCCAGATGGTCCTGTGCAGCTGAGTTGATGAAACACATATATCTGTCAAAAGAAACCTATGTGTGTTAGGACCCCTGGCATCTAGCACACTGCTTTCTGTGACCATTGAGTTAGGTTTTAAAAGGAATACTTCCTGTAAATCATGATTTCCAAGGTGGAGAAAGGCTCATTTTGTTCCAAATAGGCCCATTCATCTAAGTTGAAGAAACATATGTATCTCTCGAAAGAAAACCAACTGTGTTGGAAGCAAGAGCATCTGGCACACTGTTTCCCTGTAAAAATTGAGTTACTTTTTAAAATGAATACTTCATACAAAGTAGACGTTTCAAGGTGGAAATAGCCTCTCTTTGCTCCAAATAGGCCTATTCAACTGAATTGCGGAAACAGACTTGTCTCTCCAAAAAAAAGAACCAAATCTGTTTGAAGCTGCAGCATCTAGCTCATTGTTTCCCTGTGAGACTCAGTTCGTCTATGATAGGAATACTTCCAGGAAATCAGAATTTTTCTATGTTCACAAAAGCTCAATTTTTTCCAAACAGGCCTATTCATCTATTGTTAAGAAACACATATTTCTCTCGAAAGAAAGACATTGGTCTTAGAAGAAGTAGCAACTAGTACATTGCTTACTTGTAAGATGACTTAGGTTTTCAAAGAAATAGTTCCTCCAACTTAAGTGTTTCTAGGTGGAGATCAGCTCCTTTTGCACCAAATAGGCCTATTCAGCAGAGTGAAGAAACACATGTATCTCACCAAAGAAAACCATCTTGTTATAAGCTGCAGCCTCTAGCACATTGTTTCCTTGTGAGAAGGGAGTTAGTTGCTAAAAGGAATACTTCCTGCAATTTGGGTTTTTCAAGTTGGAGATAGGTTCTTTTCTTTCCAAATAGGCGTGTGGAGCTGAGCTGAAAAAACACATGTAGATCTTCAGTGAAATCCATTAGTGTTAGAAGCATTAGCATCTAGTACATTGATTTTCTGTGAAAACTGAATTAGTGTTTACGGACTACTTCCTGCAACTTAGATGTTTCAAGGTGGATATAGGCTCTGTTTGCTCCAAATTGGCCTGTTCGGGTGAGATGAATGACACATGCATCTATCCAAAGAAAACCATCCATTTAAGAAGCTGCAGCGTCTAGTGCATTGTTTCCCTGAAAGAATTGAGTTATTTTTTGAAAAGAATACTTCGTACTTGTCATTGTTTTCAAGGACAAGGAGTCTCACATTGTACCAAATAGGCATATTCAGCTACGCTGAAGAAACACATATATCTCTCAAATGGAAACCGTAGGAGTTAGAAGCAGGGGCATTTAGGACATTGTTTCCCTTGACAATTGAGCTAATTTTTGAAATGAAAACTATCTGAAAATGAGAATTGTCTCCATGGAGAAAGTCTCGTTTTGTTCCAAATTGGCTGATTCAGCTAACTTGAAAAAACACACGTATCTCTCAAAAGAACACCATCTGTGTTAGAAGCAGGAGCATCAAGTACATTGTTTCTCTGTAAAAATTGAGTTAGTTTTTGAAAGAATACTTCCTTCAAGTCAGAAACTTCAAGGTGGAGAAAGGTTCATGTGGTTCCAAATAGGCCTATTCAGCTAATTTGAAGAAAGGATTGTATCTGTCGAAAGAACAGCATGTTTGTTAGAAGCTGGAGCATCTGGCACATTGTTTCTCTGTAAGAATTGAGTTAGATTTTGGAAAGAATACTTCCTGCTTATCATAGTTTTTAAGGTCGAGAAAGGCTCATTTTTTTCCAAATAGGCCTGTTCCGATAACATGAAGAAACACATGTACATCTCGAAAGAACAGTATCTCTGTTAGAAGCTGGAGCAACTAGCACATTCTTTCCCTGTGTGAGTTGACTTACTTTTTTAAAGGAATCCTACTTGCAACTTAGGTGTTTCAACGTGGAGACAGGCTCTGTGTGTTGCAAATAGGTATATTCAGCTGAGCTGCAAGAGAAACACATGTATCTCTCCAAGAAAACAATCTATGTTAGAAGCTACAGAATCTAGAACATTGTTTCCTGTGAGAATTGTTTTCGTTCTTCAAATGAATACTACCTGCTACGTGCTTTTCCAAGGTGAAAATAAGCTCTCTTTGTTCCAAAGGCCTATAGAGCAGAGTTTAAGAAACACACATAGCTCTCAAAAGAAACCCATCCATATAAGGAACGGTATAAACTACCACATTATTTCCCTGTCACAATTGAGTTAGTTTTAAAAGGAATATTTCCAGCAAATATTAGCCTTCAAGATGGAGAAAGACTCATTTGGTTCCAAATAGGCCTATTCAGCTTAGGTGAAGAAACACATGTATCTCAAGAAAGAAAATCATCTGCATCAGAAGCAGGAGCCTCCAGCACATGGTTTCCCTGTTAAAATGCATAGAGTTTTTCACAGCCAAACTGCCTGTGACTTGGGTTTTGCAAGGTGGAGACAGGCTGCCTTTGTTCCAATTAGGACTATTTGGCTGAGTTGAAGAACAGCCATCTCTCCAAAGAAAGCCATCTATGATAGAAGCTGCAGCATCTAGCACGTTGTTTTCCTGTAAGAATTAAGTTAATTTTTGGAAAGAATACTTCCTGCTTATCATAGTTTTTATGTTCGAGACAGGCTTCTTTTGTTCCAAATAGGCCTATTCAGAGAACATGAAGAAACACATGTACATCTCGAAGGAAAACCACTGTGTTAGAAGTAGGAGCATCTAGCACATTGCTTGCCTGTCTGAATTAAGTTAGGTTTGGAAAGGAATACTTCCTGCAAATCACAAATTTGAAGGTTCAGAAAGGCTCACTGATGCAAATTGGCTTAGTCAGCTAACAAGAAGAAACAAGTGTATCTCTCAAAAGAAAACAAACCCTCTGTGTTAAAAGGAGGACCATCCAGCACATTCTTTCCCAGTAAAACCCGAGTTAGTTTTTGAAAGGATACTTCCTTCAAATCAGAAACTTCAAGGTGGGAAAGTCTCATTTTTTTTTAAACAGGCCTATTTACCTAAGTTGAAGAAACGAGTGTATCTCTTGAAAAAACACCCTTTGTTGTAGAAGCGGGAACATCAAGCACATTGTTTTCCTGTGAGAACTGAGTTAGTTTGTGGAAGGAATCCTTCCTGCAACTTAGGTGTTTCAAGGTGGAGATAGCCTCTGTTTGCTCCAAACAGTTAGAATCAGCAGAGTTGAAGAAACTCATGTATCCCTTCAAAGAAAACCGTGTATGTTAGAAGCTGCAGAATCTAGCGCATTATTTCATTGTGAGAATGGAGTTAGTTTTAGAATGAGATACTTCCTTGAAGGTGGGTTTTTCAAGGTGGAGTAGGCCCTCCTTATTCCAAATAGTCCTGTTCTGAGTTGATGAAACACATGTATCTCTCGAAAGAAACTAATGTGTGTTAGAAGTGCCATCTAGAACTTGGTTTCTGTGTGAGAACTGAGTAAGTTTTGAAAGGAATACTTCATGCAAATTATAGTTTTCATGATTTAGAAAATCTCATTTTATTCCAAATAGGCCTAGTCACCTTAGGTGAAGAAACACATTTATCTCACGAAAGAAAATCCTGTGTGTTAGAAGCAGGAGCCTCTTGCACATTGTTTCCCTATTAAAATTGAGTTAGTTTTGAACAGGAATACTTCCTCCAACTTAGGTGTTTCACGGTGCAGATAGGCCATCTTTATTCCAAATAGGCAGATTCACCTGAGATGAAGAAACACATGTAGCTCTCCAAAGAAAACCATCTCTATTAGAAGTTGCAGCATATAGCACATTGTTTCCTTGTGAGAATTTAGTTAGTTTTTGGAAGGAATCCTTCCTGCAACATATGTTTTTAAAGCTGGAGTTGGGGTCTGTTTCTTCCCAATTGGTATATTCATCTGACTTGATGAAACCCATGTATCTCTCCAAAGAAACCACCAATATTAAGAGCTGCAGCATCTAGCACATTGTTTTGCAGTGAGAATGGAGTTTGGTATTGAAAGGAAGACTTCCTGCAACGTGGGTTTTCCAAAGTGATGATAGACTCTCTTTGTCCAAATAGGCCTATAGTGCTGTGTTCATGAAACACATATATCTCTCAAAAGAATTCCAGTGTGTTAGAAGCAGTACCACCTTGCACATTGTTTCAAAGTGGGAATTGAGTTAATTGTTGAAAGGAGTACTTCATGCTAATCATGGTTTTCAAGGTGGAAAAGGGCTCATATTGTTCCAAATAGTAATATTCATCTTCATTGAAGAAACACATGTATCTCTCCAAAGAAAACCATCTAGGTTAGAAGCTGCAGCATTTAGTGCATTGTTTCCCTATGAGAACTGAGTTAGTTTTTCAAAGGAAACATCTTTCTCCGTTGGGTTTCCATGGCGGTGGCAGGCTCTCCTTCTTCCAGATGGTCCTGTGCAGCTGAGTTGATGAAACACATATATCTGTCAAAAGAAACCTATGTGTGTTAGGACCCCTGGCATCTAGCACACTGCTTTCTGTGACCATTGAGTTAGGTTTTAAAAGGAATACTTCCTGTAAATCATGATTTCCAAGGTGGAGAAAGGCTCATTTTGTTCCAAATAGGCCCATTCATCTAAGTTGAAGAAACATATGTATCTCTCGAAAGAAAACCAACTGTGTTGGAAGCAAGAGCATCTGGCACACTGTTTCCCTGTAAAAATTGAGTTACTTTTTAAAATGAATACTTCATACAAAGTAGACGTTTCAAGGTGGAAATAGCCTCTCTTTGCTCCAAATAGGCCTATTCAACTGAATTGCGGAAACAGACTTGTCTCTCCAAAAAAAAGAACCAAATCTGTTTGAAGCTGCAGCATCTAGCTCATTGTTTCCCTGTGAGACTCAGTTCGTCTATGATAGGAATACTTCCAGGAAATCAGAATTTTTCTATGTTCACAAAAGCTCAATTTTTTCCAAACAGGCCTATTCATCTATTGTTAAGAAACACATATTTCTCTCGAAAGAAAGACATTGGTCTTAGAAGAAGTAGCAACTAGTACATTGCTTACTTGTAAGATGACTTAGGTTTTCAAACAAATAGTTCCTCCAACTTAAGTGTTTCTAGGTGGAGATCAGCTCCTTTTGCACCAAATAGGCCTATTCAGCAGAGTGAAGAAACACATGTATCTCACCAAAGAAAACCATCTTGTTATAAGCTGCAGCCTCTAGCACATTGTTTCCTTGTGAGAAGGGAGGTAGTTGCTAAAAGGAATACTTCCTGCAATTTGGGTTTTTCAAGTTGGAGATAGGTTCTTTTCTTTCCAAATAGGCGTGTGGAGCTGAGCTGAAAAAACACATGTAGATCTTCAATGAAATCCATTAGTGTTAGAAGCATTAGCATCTAGTACATTGATTTTCTGTGAAAACTGAATTAGTGTTTACGGACTACTTCCTGCAACTTAGATGTTTCAAGGTGGATATAGGCTCTGTTTGCTCCAAATTGGCCTGTTCGGGTGAGATGAATGACACATGCATCTATCCAAAGAAAACCATCCATTTAAGAAGCTGCAGCGTCTAGTGCATTGTTTCCCTGAAAGAATTGAGTTATTTTTTGAAAAGAATACTTCGTACTTGTCATTGTTTTCAAGGACAAGGAGTCTCACATTGTACCAAATAGGCATATTCAGCTACGCTGAAGAAACACATATATCTCTCAAATGGAAACCGTAGGAGTTAGAAGCAGGGGCATTTAGGACATTGTTTCCCTTGAGAATTGAGCTAATTTTTGAAATGAAAACTATCTGAAAATGAGAATTGTCTCCATGGAGAAAGTCTCGTTTTGTTCCAAATTGGCTGATTCAGCTAACTTGAAAAAACACACGTATCTCTCAAAAGAACACCATCTGTGTTAGAAGCAGGAGCATCAAGTACATTGTTTCTCTGTAAAAATTGAGTTAGTTTTTGAAAGAATACTTCCTTCAAGTCAGAAACTTCAAGGTGGAGAAAGGTTCATGTGGTTCCAAATAGGCCTATTCAGCTAATTTGAAGAAAGGATTGTATCTGTCGAAAGAACAGCATGTTTGTTAGAAGCTGGAGCATCTGGCACATTGTTTCTCTGTAAGAATTGAGTTAGATTTTGGAAAGAATACTTCCTGCTTATCATAGTTTTTAAGGTCGAGAAAGGCTCATTTTTTTCCAAATAGGCCTGTTCCGATAACATGAAGAAACACATGTACATCTCGAAAGAACAGTATCTCTGTTAGAAGCTGGAGCAACTAGCACATTCTTTCCCTGTGTGAGTTGACTTAGTTTTTTAAAGGAATCCTACTTGCAACTTAGGTGTTTCAACGTGGAGACAGGCTCTGTGTGTTGCAAATAGGTATATTCAGCTGAGCTGCAAGAGAAACACATGTATCTCTCCAAGAAAACAATCTATGTTAGAAGCTACAGAATCTAGAACATTGTTTCCTGTGAGAATTGTTTTCGTTCTTCAAATGAATACTACCTGCTACGTGCTTTTCCAAGGTGAAAATAAGCTCTCTTTGTTCCAAAGGCCTATAGAGCAGAGTTTAAGAAACACACATAGCTCTCAAAAGAAACCCATCTATATAAGGAACGGTATAAACTACCACATTATTTCCCTGTCACAATTGAGTTAGTTTTAAAAGGAATATTTCCAGCAAATATTAGCCTTCAAGATGGAGAAAGACTCATTTGGTTCCAAATAGGCCTATTCAGCTTAGGTGAAGAAACACATGTATCTCAAGAAAGAAAATCATCTGCATCAGAAGCAGGAGCCTCCAGCACATGGTTTCCCTGTTAAAATGCATAGAGTTTTTCACAGCCAAACTGCCTGTGACTTGGGTTTTGCAAGGTGGAGACAGGCTGCCTTTGTTCCAATTAGGACTATTTGGCTGAGTTGAAGAACAGCCATCTCTCCAAAGAAAGCCATCTATGATAGAAGCTGCAGCATCTAGCACGTTGTTTTCCTGTAAGAATTAAGTTAATTTTTGGAAAGAATACTTCCTGCTTATCATAGTTTTTATGTTCGAGACAGGCTTCTTTTGTTCCAAATAGGCCTATTCAGAGAACATGAAGAAACACATGTACATCTCGAAGGAAAACCACTGTGTTAGAAGTAGGAGCATCTAGCACATTGCTTGCCTGTCTGAATTAAGTTAGGTTTGGAAAGGAATACTTCCTGCAAATCACAAATTTGAAGGTTCAGAAAGGCTCACTGATGCAAATTGGCTTAGTCAGCTAACAAGAAGAAACAAGTGTATCTCTCAAAAGAAAACAAACCCTCTGTGTTAAAAGGAGGACCATCCAGCACATTCTTTCCCAGTAAAACCCGAGTTAGTTTTTGAAAGGATACTTCCTTCAAATCAGAAACTTCAAGGTGGGAAAGTCTCATTTTTTTTTAAACAGGCCTATTTACCTAAGTTGAAGAAACGAGTGTATCTCTTGAAAAAACACCCTTTGTTGTAGAAGCGGGAACATCAAGCACATTGTTTTCCTGTGAGAACTGAGTTAGTTTGTGGAAGGAATCCTTCCTGCAACTTAGGTGTTTCAAGGTGGAGATAGCCTCTGTTTGCTCCAAACAGTTAGAATCAGCAGAGTTGAAGAAACTCATGTATCCCTTCAAAGAAAACCGTGTATGTTAGAAGCTGCAGAATCTAGCGCATTATTTCATTGTGAGAATGGAGTTAGTTTTAGAATGAGATACTTCCTTGAAGGTGGGTTTTTCAAGGTGGAGTAGGCCCTCCTTATTCCAAATAGTCCTGTTCTGAGTTGATGAAACACATGTATCTCTCGAAAGAAACTAATGTGTGTTAGAAGTGCCATCTAGAACTTGGTTTCTGTGTGAGAACTGAGTAAGTTTTGAAAGGAATACTTCATGCAAATTATAGTTTTCATGATTTAGAAAATCTCATTTTATTCCAAATAGGCCTAGTCACCTTAGGTGAAGAAACACATTTATCTCACGAAAGAAAATCCTGTGTGTTAGAAGCAGGAGCCTCTTGCACATTGTTTCCCTATTAAAATTGAGTTAGTTTTGAACAGGAATACTTCCTCCAACTTAGGTGTTTCAAGGTG
Source organism: Castor canadensis (assembly GCF_047511655.1). Taxonomy (NCBI): domain Eukaryota; kingdom Metazoa; phylum Chordata; class Mammalia; order Rodentia; family Castoridae; genus Castor; species Castor canadensis. The sequence goes on from NW_027395377.1 coordinate 66,975, forward strand.
CAGATAGGCCATCTTTATTCCAAATAGGCAGATTCACCTGAGATGAAGAAACACATGTAACTCTCCAAAGAAAACCATCTCTATTAGAAGTTGCAGCATATAGCACATTGTTTCCTTGTGAGAATTTAGTTAGTTTTTGGAAGGAATCCTTCCTGCAACATATGTTTTTAAAGCTGGAGTTGGGGTCTGTTTCTTCCCAATTGGTATATTCATCTGACTTGATGAAACCCATGTATCTCTCCAAAGAAACCACCAATATTAAGAGCTGCAGCATCTAGCACATTGTTTTGCAGTGAGAATGGAGTTTGGTATTGAAAGGAAGACTTCCTGCAACGTGGGTTTTCCAAAGTGATGATAGACTCTCTTTGTCCAAATAGGCCTATAGTGCTGTGTTCATGAAACACATATATCTCTCAAAAGAATTCCAGTGTGTTAGAAGCAGTACCACCTTGCACATTGTTTCAAAGTGGGAATTGAGTTAATTGTTGAAAGGAGTACTTCATGCTAATCATGGTTTTCAAGGTGGAAAAGGGCTCATATTGTTCCAAATAGTAATATTCATCTTCATTGAAGAAACACATGTATCTCTCCAAAGAAAACCATCTAGGTTAGAAGCTGCAGCATTTAGTGCATTGTTTCCCTATGAGAACTGAGTTAGTTTTTCAAAGGAAACATCTTTCTCCGTTGGGTTTCCATGGCGGTGGCAGGCTCTCCTTCTTCCAGATGGTCCTGTGCAGCTGAGTTGATGAAACACATATATCTGTCAAAAGAAACCTATGTGTGTTAGGACCCCTGGCATCTAGCACACTGCTTTCTGTGACCATTGAGTTAGGTTTTAAAAGGAATACTTCCTGTAAATCATGATTTCCAAGGTGGAGAAAGGCTCATTTTGTTCCAAATAGGCCCATTCATCTAAGTTGAAGAAACATATGTATCTCTCGAAAGAAAACCAACTGTGTTGGAAGCAAGAGCATCTGGCACACTGTTTCCCTGTAAAAATTGAGTTACTTTTTAAAATGAATACTTCATACAAAGTAGACGTTTCAAGGTGGAAATAGCCTCTCTTTGCTCCAAATAGGCCTATTCAACTGAATTGCGGAAACAGACTTGTCTCTCCAAAAAAAAGAACCAAATCTGTTTGAAGCTGCAGCATCTAGCTCATTGTTTCCCTGTGAGACTCAGTTCGTCTATGATAGGAATACTTCCAGGAAATCAGAATTTTTCTATGTTCACAAAAGCTCAATTTTTTCCAAACAGGCCTATTCATCTATTGTTAAGAAACACATATTTCTCTCGAAAGAAAGACATTGGTCTTAGAAGAAGTAGCAACTAGTACATTGCTTACTTGTAAGATGACTTAGGTTTTCAAACAAATAGTTCCTCCAACTTAAGTGTTTCTAGGTGGAGATCAGCTCCTTTTGCACCAAATAGGCCTATTCAGCAGAGTGAAGAAACACATGTATCTCACCAAAGAAAACCATCTTGTTATAAGCTGCAGCCTCTAGCACATTGTTTCCTTGTGAGAAGGGAGTTAGTTGCTAAAAGGAATACTTCCTGCAATTTGGGTTTTTCAAGTTGGAGATAGGTTCTTTTCTTTCCAAATAGGCGTGTGGAGCTGAGCTGAAAAAACACATGTAGATCTTCAATGAAATCCATTAGTGTTAGAAGCATTAGCATCTAGTACATTGATTTTCTGTGAAAACTGAATTAGTGTTTACGGACTACTTCCTGCAACTTAGATGTTTCAAGGTGGATATAGGCTCTGTTTGCTCCAAATTGGCCTGTTCGGGTGAGATGAATGACACATGCATCTATCCAAAGAAAACCATCCATTTAAGAAGCTGCAGCGTCTAGTGCATTGTTTCCCTGAAAGAATTGAGTTATTTTTTGAAAAGAATACTTCGTACTTGTCATTGTTTTCAAGGACAAGGAGTCTCACATTGTACCAAATAGGCATATTCAGCTACGCTGAAGAAACACATATATCTCTCAAATGGAAACCGTAGGAGTTAGAAGCAGGGGCATTTAGGACATTGTTTCCCTTGAGAATTGAGCTAATTTTTGAAATGAAAACTATCTGAAAATGAGAATTGTCTCCATGGAGAAAGTCTCGTTTTGTTCCAAATTGGCTGATTCAGCTAACTTGAAAAAACACACGTATCTCTCAAAAGAACACCATCTGTGTTAGAAGCAGGAGCATCAAGTACATTGTTTCTCTGTAAAAATTGAGTTAGTTTTTGAAAGAATACTTCCTTCAAGTCAGAAACTTCAAGGTGGAGAAAGGTTCATGTGGTTCCAAATAGGCCTATTCAGCTAATTTGAAGAAAGGATTGTATCTGTCGAAAGAACAGCATGTTTGTTAGAAGCTGGAGCATCTGGCACATTGTTTCTCTGTAAGAATTGAGTTAGATTTTGGAAAGAATACTTCCTGCTTATCATAGTTTTTAAGGTCGAGAAAGGCTCATTTTTTTCCAAATAGGCCTGTTCCGATAACATGAAGAAACACATGTACATCTCGAAAGAACAGTATCTCTGTTAGAAGCTGGAGCAACTAGCACATTCTTTCCCTGTGTGAGTTGACTTAGTTTTTTAAAGGAATCCTACTTGCAACTTAGGTGTTTCAACGTGGAGACAGGCTCTGTGTGTTGCAAATAGGTATATTCAGCTGAGCTGCAAGAGAAACACATGTATCTCTCCAAGAAAACAATCTATGTTAGAAGCTACAGAATCTAGAACATTGTTTCCTGTGAGAATTGTTTTCGTTCTTCAAATGAATACTACCTGCTACGTGCTTTTCCAAGGTGAAAATAAGCTCTCTTTGTTCCAAAGGCCTATAGAGCAGAGTTTAAGAAACACACATAGCTCTCAAAAGAAACCCATCTATATAAGGAACGGTATAAACTACCACATTATTTCCCTGTCACAATTGAGTTAGTTTTAAAAGGAATATTTCCAGCAAATATTAGCCTTCAAGATGGAGAAAGACTCATTTGGTTCCAAATAGGCCTATTCAGCTTAGGTGAAGAAACACATGTATCTCAAGAAAGAAAATCATCTGCATCAGAAGCAGGAGCCTCCAGCACATGGTTTCCCTGTTAAAATGCATAGAGTTTTTCACAGCCAAACTGCCTGTGACTTGGGTTTTGCAAGGTGGAGACAGGCTGCCTTTGTTCCAATTAGGACTATTTGGCTGAGTTGAAGAACAGCCATCTCTCCAAAGAAAGCCATCTATGATAGAAGCTGCAGCATCTAGCACGTTGTTTTCCTGTAAGAATTAAGTTAATTTTTGGAAAGAATACTTCCTGCTTATCATAGTTTTTATGTTCGAGACAGGCTTCTTTTGTTCCAAATAGGCCTATTCAGAGAACATGAAGAAACACATGTACATCTCGAAGGAAAACCACTGTGTTAGAAGTAGGAGCATCTAGCACATTGCTTGCCTGTCTGAATTAAGTTAGGTTTGGAAAGGAATACTTCCTGCAAATCACAAATTTGAAGGTTCAGAAAGGCTCACTGATGCAAATTGGCTTAGTCAGCTAACAAGAAGAAACAAGTGTATCTCTCAAAAGAAAACAAACCCTCTGTGTTAAAAGGAGGACCATCCAGCACATTCTTTCCCAGTAAAACCCGAGTTAGTTTTTGAAAGGATACTTCCTTCAAATCAGAAACTTCAAGGTGGGAAAGTCTCATTTTTTTTTAAACAGGCCTATTTACCTAAGTTGAAGAAACGAGTGTATCTCTTGAAAAAACACCCTTTGTTGTAGAAGCGGGAACATCAAGCACATTGTTTTCCTGTGAGAACTGAGTTAGTTTGTGGAAGGAATCCTTCCTGCAACTTAGGTGTTTCAAGGTGGAGATAGCCTCTGTTTGCTCCAAACAGTTAGAATCAGCAGAGTTGAAGAAACTCATGTATCCCTTCAAAGAAAACCGTGTATGTTAGAAGCTGCAGAATCTAGCGCATTATTTCATTGTGAGAATGGAGTTAGTTTTAGAATGAGATACTTCCTTGAAGGTGGGTTTTTCAAGGTGGAGTAGGCCCTCCTTATTCCAAATAGTCCTGTTCTGAGTTGATGAAACACATGTATCTCTCGAAAGAAACTAATGTGTGTTAGAAGTGCCATCTAGAACTTGGTTTCTGTGTGAGAACTGAGTAAGTTTTGAAAGGAATACTTCATGCAAATTATAGTTTTCATGATTTAGAAAATCTCATTTTATTCCAAATAGGCCTAGTCACCTTAGGTGAAGAAACACATTTATCTCACGAAAGAAAATCCTGTGTGTTAGAAGCAGGAGCCTCTTGCACATTGTTTCCCTATTAAAATTGAGTTAGTTTTGAACAGGAATACTTCCTCCAACTTAGGTGTTTCACGGTGCAGATAGGCCATCTTTATTCCAAATAGGCAGATTCACCTGAGATGAAGAAACACATGTAACTCTCCAAAGAAAACCATCTCTATTAGAAGTTGCAGCATATAGCACATTGTTTCCTTGTGAGAATTTAGTTAGTTTTTGGAAGGAATCCTTCCTGCAACATATGTTTTTAAAGCTGGAGTTGGGGTCTGTTTCTTCCCAATTGGTATATTCATCTGACTTGATGAAACCCATGTATCTCTCCAAAGAAACCACCAATATTAAGAGCTGCAGCATCTAGCACATTGTTTTGCAGTGAGAATGGAGTTTGGTATTGAAAGGAAGACTTCCTGCAACGTGGGTTTTCCAAAGTGATGATAGACTCTCTTTGTCCAAATAGGCCTATAGTGCTGTGTTCATGAAACACATATATCTCTCAAAAGAATTCCAGTGTGTTAGAAGCAGTACCACCTTGCACATTGTTTCAAAGTGGGAATTGAGTTAATTGTTGAAAGGAGTACTTCATGCTAATCATGGTTTTCAAGGTGGAAAAGGGCTCATATTGTTCCAAATAGTAATATTCATCTTCATTGAAGAAACACATGTATCTCTCCAAAGAAAACCATCTAGGTTAGAAGCTGCAGCATTTAGTGCATTGTTTCCCTATGAGAACTGAGTTAGTTTTTCAAAGGAAACATCTTTCTCCGTTGGGTTTCCATGGCGGTGGCAGGCTCTCCTTCTTCCAGATGGTCCTGTGCAGCTGAGTTGATGAAACACATATATCTGTCAAAAGAAACCTATGTGTGTTAGGACCCCTGGCATCTAGCACACTGCTTTCTGTGACCATTGAGTTAGGTTTTAAAAGGAATACTTCCTGTAAATCATGATTTCCAAGGTGGAGAAAGGCTCATTTTGTTCCAAATAGGCCCATTCATCTAAGTTGAAGAAACATATGTATCTCTCGAAAGAAAACCAACTGTGTTGGAAGCAAGAGCATCTGGCACACTGTTTCCCTGTAAAAATTGAGTTACTTTTTAAAATGAATACTTCATACAAAGTAGACGTTTCAAGGTGGAAATAGCCTCTCTTTGCTCCAAATAGGCCTATTCAACTGAATTGCGGAAACAGACTTGTCTCTCCAAAAAAAAGAACCAAATCTGTTTGAAGCTGCAGCATCTAGCTCATTGTTTCCCTGTGAGACTCAGTTCGTCTATGATAGGAATACTTCCAGGAAATCAGAATTTTTCTATGTTCACAAAAGCTCAATTTTTTCCAAACAGGCCTATTCATCTATTGTTAAGAAACACATATTTCTCTCGAAAGAAAGACATTGGTCTTAGAAGAAGTAGCAACTAGTACATTGCTTACTTGTAAGATGACTTAGGTTTTCAAACAAATAGTTCCTCCAACTTAAGTGTTTCTAGGTGGAGATCAGCTCCTTTTGCACCAAATAGGCCTATTCAGCAGAGTGAAGAAACACATGTATCTCACCAAAGAAAACCATCTTGTTATAAGCTGCAGCCTCTAGCACATTGTTTCCTTGTGAGAAGGGAGTTAGTTGCTAAAAGGAATACTTCCTGCAATTTGGGTTTTTCAAGTTGGAGATAGGTTCTTTTCTTTCCAAATAGGCATGTGGAGCTGAGCTGAAAAAACACATGTAGATCTTCAGTGAAATCCATTAGTGTTAGAAGCATTAGCATCTAGTACATTGATTTTCTGTGAAAACTGAATTAGTGTTTACGGACTACTTCCTGCAACTTAGATGTTTCAAGGTGGATATAGGCTCTGTTTGCTCCAAATTGGCCTGTTCGGGTGAGATGAATGACACATGCATCTATCCAAAGAAAACCATCCATTTAAGAAGCTGCAGCGTCTAGTGCATTGTTTCCCTGAAAGAATTGAGTTATTTTTTGAAAAGAATACTTCGTACTTGTCATTGTTTTCAAGGACAAGGAGTCTCACATTGTACCAAATAGGCATATTCAGCTACGCTGAAGAAACACATATATCTCTCAAATGGAAACCGTAGGAGTTAGAAGCAGGGGCATTTAGGACATTGTTTCCCTTGAGAATTGAGCTAATTTTTGAAATGAAAACTATCTGAAAATGAGAATTGTCTCCATGGAGAAAGTCTCGTTTTGTTCCAAATTGGCTGATTCAGCTAACTTGAAAAAACACACGTATCTCTCAAAAGAACACCATCTGTGTTAGAAGCAGGAGCATCAAGTACATTGTTTCTCTGTAAAAATTGAGTTAGTTTTTGAAAGAATACTTCCTTCAAGTCAGAAACTTCAAGGTGGAGAAAGGTTCATGTGGTTCCAAATAGGCCTATTCAGCTAATTTGAAGAAAGGATTGTATCTGTCGAAAGAACAGCATGTTTGTTAGAAGCTGGAGCATCTGGCACATTGTTTCTCTGTAAGAATTGAGTTAGATTTTGGAAAGAATACTTCCTGCTTATCATAGTTTTTAAGGTCGAGAAAGGCTCATTTTTTTCCAAATAGGCCTGTTCCGATAACATGAAGAAACACATGTACATCTCGAAAGAACAGTATCTCTGTTAGAAGCTGGAGCAACTAGCACATTCTTTCCCTGTGTGAGTTGACTTAGTTTTTTAAAGGAATCCTACTTGCAACTTAGGTGTTTCAACGTGGAGACAGGCTCTGTGTGTTGCAAATAGGTATATTCAGCTGAGCTGCAAGAGAAACACATGTATCTCTCCAAGAAAACAATCTATGTTAGAAGCTACAGAATCTAGAACATTGTTTCCTGTGAGAATTGTTTTCGTTCTTCAAATGAATACTACCTGCTACGTGCTTTTCCAAGGTGAAAATAAGCTCTCTTTGTTCCAAAGGCCTATAGAGCAGAGTTTAAGAAACACACATAGCTCTCAAAAGAAACCCATCTATATAAGGAACGGTATAAACTACCACATTATTTCCCTGTCACAATTGAGTTAGTTTTAAAAGGAATATTTCCAGCAAATATTAGCCTTCAAGATGGAGAAAGACTCATTTGGTTCCAAATAGGCCTATTCAGCTTAGGTGAAGAAACACATGTATCTCAAGAAAGAAAATCATCTGCATCAGAAGCAGGAGCCTCCAGCACATGGTTTCCCTGTTAAAATGCATAGAGTTTTTCACAGCCAAACTGCCTGTGACTTGGGTTTTGCAAGGTGGAGACAGGCTGCCTTTGTTCCAATTAGGACTATTTGGCTGAGTTGAAGAACAGCCATCTCTCCAAAGAAAGCCATCTATGATAGAAGCTGCAGCATCTAGCACGTTGTTTTCCTGTAAGAATTAAGTTAATTTTTGGAAAGAATACTTCCTGCTTATCATAGTTTTTATGTTCGAGACAGGCTTCTTTTGTTCCAAATAGGCCTATTCAGAGAACATGAAGAAACACATGTACATCTCGAAGGAAAACCACTGTGTTAGAAGTAGGAGCATCTAGCACATTGCTTGCCTGTCTGAATTAAGTTAGGTTTGGAAAGGAATACTTCCTGCAAATCACAAATTTGAAGGTTCAGAAAGGCTCACTGATGCAAATTGGCTTAGTCAGCTAACAAGAAGAAACAAGTGTATCTCTCAAAAGAAAACAAACCCTCTGTGTTAAAAGGAGGACCATCCAGCACATTCTTTCCCAGTAAAACCCGAGTTAGTTTTTGAAAGGATACTTCCTTCAAATCAGAAACTTCAAGGTGGGAAAGTCTCATTTTTTTTAAACAGGCCTATTTACCTAAGTTGAAGAAACGAGTGTATCTCTTGAAAAAACACCCTTTGTTGTAGAAGCGGGAACATCAAGCACATTGTTTTCCTGTGAGAACTGAGTTAGTTTGTGGAAGGAATCCTTCCTGCAACTTAGGTGTTTCAAGGTGGAGATAGCCTCTGTTTGCTCCAAACAGTTAGAATCAGCAGAGTTGAAGAAACTCATGTATCCCTTCAAAGAAAACCGTGTATGTTAGAAGCTGCAGAATCTAGCGCATTATTTCATTGTGAGAATGGAGTTAGTTTTAGAATGAGATACTTCCTTGAAGGTGGGTTTTTCAAGGTGGAGTAGGCCCTCCTTATTCCAAATAGTCCTGTTCTGAGTTGATGAAACACATGTATCTCTCGAAAGAAACTAATGTGTGTTAGAAGTGCCATCTAGAACTTGGTTTCTGTGTGAGAACTGAGTAAGTTTTGAAAGGAATACTTCATGCAAATTATAGTTTTCATGATTTAGAAAATCTCATTTTATTCCAAATAGGCCTAGTCACCTTAGGTGAAGAAACACATTTCTCTCACGAAAGAAAATCCTGTGTGTTAGAAGCAGGAGCCTCTTGCACATTGTTTCCCTATTAAAATTGAGTTAGTTTTGAACAGGAATACTTCCTCCAACTTAGGTGTTTCAAGGTGCAGATAGGCCATCTTTATTCCAAATAGGCAGATTCACCTGAGATGAAGAAACACATGTAACTCTCCAAAGAAAACCATCTCTATTAGAAGTTGCAGCATATAGCACATTGTTTCCTTGTGAGAATTTAGTTAGTTTTTGGAAGGAATCCTTCCTGCAACATATGTTTTTAAAGCTGGAGTTGGGGTCTGTTTCTTCCCAATTGGTATATTCATCTGACTTGATGAAACCCATGTATCTCTCCAAAGAAACCACCAATATTAAGAGCTGCAGCATCTAGCACATTGTTTTGCAGTGAGAATGGAGTTTGGTATTGAAAGGAAGACTTCCTGCAACGTGGGTTTTCCAAAGTGATGATAGACTCTCTTTGTCCAAATAGGCCTATAGTGCTGTGTTCATGAAACACATATATCTCTCAAAAGAATTCCAGTGTGTTAGAAGCAGTACCACCTTGCACATTGTTTCAAAGTGGGAATTGAGTTAATTGTTGAAAGGAGTACTTCATGCTAATCATGGTTTTCAAGGTGGAAAAGGGCTCATATTGTTCCAAATAGTAATATTCATCTTCATTGAAGAAACACATGTATCTCTCCAAAGAAAACCATCTAGGTTAGAAGCTGCAGCATTTAGTGCATTGTTTCCCTATGAGAACTGAGTTAGTTTTTCAAAGGAAACATCTTTCTCCGTTGGGTTTCCATGGCGGTGGCAGGCTCTCCTTCTTCCAGATGGTCCTGTGCAGCTGAGTTGATGAAACACATATATCTGTCAAAAGAAACCTATGTGTGTTAGGACCCCTGGCATCTAGCACACTGCTTTCTGTGACCATTGAGTTAGGTTTTAAAAGGAATACTTCCTGTAAATCATGATTTCCAAGGTGGAGAAAGGCTCATTTTGTTCCAAATAGGCCCATTCATCTAAGTTGAAGAAACATATGTATCTCTCGAAAGAAAACCAACTGTGTTGGAAGCAAGAGCATCTGGCACACTGTTTCCCTGTAAAAATTGAGTTACTTTTTAAAATGAATACTTCATACAAAGTAGACGTTTCAAGGTGGAAATAGCCTCTCTTTGCTCCAAATAGGCCTATTCAACTGAATTGCGGAAACAGACTTGTCTCTCCAAAAAAAAGAACCAAATCTGTTTGAAGCTGCAGCATCTAGCTCATTGTTTCCCTGTGAGACTCAGTTCGTCTATGATAGGAATACTTCCAGGAAATCAGAATTTTTCTATGTTCACAAAAGCTCAATTTTTTCCAAACAGGCCTATTCATCTATTGTTAAGAAACACATATTTCTCTCGAAAGAAAGACATTGGTCTTAGAAGCAGTAGCAACTAGTACATTGCTTACTTGTAAGATGACTTAGGTTTTCAAACAAATAGTTCCTCCAACTTAAGTGTTTCTAGGTGGAGATCAGCTCCTTTTGCACCAAATAGGCCTATTCAGCAGAGTGAAGAAACACATGTATCTCACCAAAGAAAACCATCTTGTTATAAGCTGCAGCCTCTAGCACATTGTTTCCTTGTGAGAAGGGAGTTAGTTGCTAAAAGGAATACTTCCTGCAATTTGGGTTTTTCAAGTTGGAGATAGGTTCTTTTCTTTCCAAATAGGCGTGTGGAGCTGAGCTGAAAAAACACATGTAGATCTTCAGTGAAATCCATTAGTGTTAGAAGCATTAGCATCTAGTACATTGATTTTCTGTGAAAACTGAATTAGTGTTTACGGACTACTTCCTGCAACTTAGATGTTTCAAGGTGGATATAGGCTCTGTTTGCTCCAAATTGGCCTGTTCGGGTGAGATGAATGACACATGCATCTATCCAAAGAAAACCATCCATTTAAGAAGCTGCAGCGTCTAGTGCATTGTTTCCCTGAAAGAATTGAGTTATTTTTTGAAAAGAATACTTCGTACTTGTCATTGTTTTCAAGGACAAGGAGTCTCACATTGTACCAAATAGGCATATTCAGCTACGCTGAAGAAACACATATATCTCTCAAATGGAAACCGTAGGAGTTAGAAGCAGGGGCATTTAGGACATTGTTTCCCTTGAGAATTGAGCTAATTTTTGAAATGAAAACTATCTGAAAATGAGAATTGTCTCCATGGAGAAAGTCTCGTTTTGTTCCAAATTGGCTGATTCAGCTAACTTGAAAAAACACACGTATCTCTCAAAAGAACACCATCTGTGTTAGAAGCAGGAGCATCAAGTACATTGTTTCTCTGTAAAAATTGAGTTAGTTTTTGAAAGAATACTTCCTTCAAGTCAGAAACTTCAAGGTGGAGAAAGGTTCATGTGGTTCCAAATAGGCCTATTCAGCTATTTTGAAGAAAGGATTGTATCTGTCGAAAGAACAGCATGTTTGTTAGAAGCTGGAGCATCTGGCACATTGTTTCTCTGTAAGAATTGAGTTAGATTTTGGAAAGAATACTTCCTGCTTATCATAGTTTTTAAGGTCGAGAAAGGCTCATTTTTTTCCAAATAGGCCTGTTCCGATAACATGAAGAAACACATGTACATCTCGAAAGAACAGTATCTCTGTTAGAAGCTGGAGCAACTAGCACATTCTTTCCCTGTGTGAGTTGACTTAGTTTTTTAAAGGAATCCTACTTGCAACTTAGGTGTTTCAACGTGGAGACAGGCTCTGTGTGTTGCAAATAGGTATATTCAGCTGAGCTGCAAGAGAAACACATGTATCTCTCCAAGAAAACAATCTATGTTAGAAGCTACAGAATCTAGAACATTGTTTCCTGTGAGAATTGTTTTCGTTCTTCAAATGAATACTACCTGCTACGTGCTTTTCCAAGGTGAAAATAAGCTCTCTTTGTTCCAAAGGCCTATAGAGCAGAGTTTAAGAAACACACATAGCTCTCAAAAGAAACCCATCTATATAAGGAACGGTATAAACTACCACATTATTTCCCTGTCACAATTGAGTTAGTTTTAAAAGGAATATTTCCAGCAAATATTAGCCTTCAAGATGGAGAAAGACTCATTTGGTTCCAAATAGGCCTATTCAGCTTAGGTGAAGAAACACATGTATCTCAAGAAAGAAAATCATCTGCATCAGAAGCAGGAGCCTCCAGCACATGGTTTCCCTGTTAAAATGCATAGAGTTTTTCACAGCCAAACTGCCTGTGACTTGGGTTTTGCAAGGTGGAGACAGGCTGTCTTTGTTCCAATTAGGACTATTTGGCTGAGTTGAAGAACAGCCATCTCTCCAAAGAAAGCCATCTATGATAGAAGCTGCAGCATCTAGCACGTTGTTTTCCTGTAAGAATTAAGTTAATTTTTGGAAAGAATACTTCCTGCTTATCATAGTTTTTATGTTCGAGACAGGCTTCTTTTGTTCCAAATAGGCCTATTCAGAGAACATGAAGAAACACATGTACATCTCGAAGGAAAACCACTGTGTTAGAAGTAGGAGCATCTAGCACATTGCTTGCCTGTCTGAATTAAGTTAGGTTTGGAAAGGAATACTTCCTGCAAATCACAAATTTGAAGGTTCAGAAAGGCTCACTGATGCAAATTGGCTTAGTCAGCTAACAAGAAGAAACAAGTGTATCTCTCAAAAGAAAACAAACCCTCTGTGTTAAAAGGAGGACCATCCAGCACATTCTTTCCCAGTAAAACCCGAGTTAGTTTTTGAAAGGATACTTCCTTCAAATCAGAAACTTCAAGGTGGGAAAGTCTCATTATTTTTTAAATAGGCCTATTTACCTAAGTTGAAGAAACGAGTGTATCTCTTGAAAAAACACCCTTTGTTGTAGAAGCGGGAACATCAAGCACATTGTTTTCCTGTGAGAACTGAGTTAGTTTGTGGAAGGAATCCTTCCTGCAACTTAGGTGTTTCAAGGTGGAGATAGCCTCTGTTTGCTCCAAACAGTTAGAATCAGCAGAGTTGAAGAAACTCATGTATCCCTTCAAAGAAAACCGTGTATGTTAGAAGCTGCAGAATCTAGCGCATTATTTCATTGTGAGAATGGAGTTAGTTTTAGAATGAGATACTTCCTTGAAGGTGGGTTTTTCAAGGTGGAGTAGGCCCTCCTTATTCCAAATAGTCCTGTTCTGAGTTGATGAAACACATGTATCTCTCGAAAGAAACTAATGTGTGTTAGAAGTGCCATCTAGAACTTGGTTTCTGTGTGAGAACTGAGTAAGTTTTGAAAGGAATACTTCATGCAAATTATAGTTTTCATGATTTAGAAAATCTCATTTTATTCCAAATAGGCCTAGTCACCTTAGGTGAAGAAACACATTTATCTCACGAAAGAAAATCCTGTGTGTTAGAAGCAGGAGCCTCTTGCACATTGTTTCCCTATTAAAATTGAGTTAGTGTTGAACAGGAATACTTCCTCCAACTTAGGTGTTTCAAGGTGCAGATAGGCCATCTTTATTCCAAATAGGCAGATTCACCTGAGATGAAGAAACACATGTAACTTTCCAAAGAAAACCATCTCTATTAGAAGTTGCAGCATATAGCACATTGTTTCCTTGTGAGAATTTAGTTAGTTTTTGGAAGGAATCCTTCCTGCAACTTATGTTTTTAAAGCTGGAGTTGGGGTCTGTTTCTTCCCAATTGGTATATTCATCTGACTTGATGAAACCCATGTATCTCTCCAAAGAAACCACCAATATTAAGAGCTGCAGCATCTAGCACATTGTTTTGCAGTGAGAATGGAGTTTGGTATTGAAAGGAAGACTTCCTGCAACGTGGGTTTTCCAAAGTGATGATAGACTCTCTTTGTCCAAATAGGCCTATAGTGCTGTGTTCATGAAACACATATATCTCTCAAAAGAATTCCAGTGTGTTAGAAGCAGTACCACCTTGCACATTGTTTCAAAGTGGGAATTGAGTTAATTGTTGAAAGGAGTACTTCATGCTAATCATGGTTTTCAAGGTGGAAAAGGGCTCATATTGTTCCAAATAGTAATATTCATCTTCATTGAAGAAACACATGTATCTCTCCAAAGAAAACCATCTAGGTTAGAAGCTGCAGCATTTAGTGCATTGTTTCCCTATGAGAACTGAGTTAGTTTTTCAAAGGAAACATCTTTCTCCGTTGGGTTTCCATGGCGGTGGCAGGCTCTCCTTCTTCCAGATGGTCCTGTGCAGCTGAGTTGATGAAACACATATATCTGTCAAAAGAAACCTATGTGTGTTAGGACCCCTGGCATCTAGCACACTGCTTTCTGTGACCATTGAGTTAGGTTTTAAAAGGAATACTTCCTGTAAATCATGATTTCCAAGGTGGAGAAAGGCTCATTTTGTTCCAAATAGGCCCATTCATCTAAGTTGAAGAAACATATGTATCTCTCGAAAGAAAACCAACTGTGTTGGAAGCAAGAGCATCTGGCACACTGTTTCCCTGTAAAAATTGAGTTACTTTTTAAAATGAATACTTCATACAAAGTAGACGTTTCAAGGTGGAAATAGCCTCTCTTTGCTCCAAATAGGCCTATTCAACTGAATTGCGGAAACAGACTTGTCTCTCCAAAAAAAAGAACCAAATCTGTTTGAAGCTGCAGCATCTAGCTCATTGTTTCCCTGTGAGACTCAGTTCGTCTATGATAGGAATACTTCCAGGAAATCAGAATTTTTCTATGTTCACAAAAGCTCAATTTTTTCCAAACAGGCCTATTCATCTATTGTTAAGAAACACATATTTCTCTCGAAAGAAAGACATTGGTCTTAGAAGAAGTAGCAACTAGTACATTGCTTACTTGTAAGATGACTTAGGTTTTCAAACAAATAGTTCCTCCAACTTAAGTGTTTCTAGGTGGAGATCAGCTCCTTTTGCACCAAATAGGCCTATTCAGCAGAGTGAAGAAACACATGTATCTCACCAAAGAAAACCATCTTGTTATAAGCTGCAGCCTCTAGCACATTGTTTCCTTGTGAGAAGGGAGGTAGTTGCTAAAAGGAATACTTCCTGCAATTTGGGTTTTTCAAGTTGGAGATAGGTTCTTTTCTTTCCAAATAGGCGTGTGGAGCTGAGCTGAAAAAACACATGTAGATCTTCAGTGAAATCCATTAGTGTTAGAAGCATTAGCATCTAGTACATTGATTTTCTGTGAAAACTGAATTAGTGTTTACGGACTACTTCCTGCAACTTAGATGTTTCAAGGTGGATATAGGCTCTGTTTGCTCCAAATTGGCCTGTTCGGGTGAGATGAATGACACATGCATCTATCCAAAGAAAACCATCCATTTAAGAAGCTGCAGCGTCTAGTGCATTGTTTCCCTGAAAGAATTGAGTTATTTTTTGAAAAGAATACTTCGTACTTGTCATTGTTTTCAAGGACAAGGAGTCTCACATTGTACCAAATAGGCATATTCAGCTACGCTGAAGAAACACATATATCTCTCAAATGGAAACCGTAGGAGTTAGAAGCAGGGGCATTTAGGACATTGTTTCCC
The DNA here is from genome assembly GCF_047511655.1 of Castor canadensis. NCBI lineage: Eukaryota > Metazoa > Chordata > Mammalia > Rodentia > Castoridae > Castor > Castor canadensis. Next base: position 82,135 of record NW_027395377.1, read on the forward strand.
TTGAGAATTGAGCTAATTTTTGAAATGAAAACTATCTGAAAATGAGAATTGTCTCCATGGAGAAAGTCTCGTTTTGTTCCAAATTGGCTGATTCAGCTAACTTGAAAAAACACACGTATCTCTCAAAAGAACACCATCTGTGTTAGAAGCAGGAGCATCAAGTACATTGTTTCTCTGTAAAAATTGAGTTAGTTTTTGAAAGAATACTTCCTTCAAGTCAGAAACTTCAAGGTGGAGAAAGGTTCATGTGGTTCCAAATAGGCCTATTCAGCTATTTTGAAGAAAGGATTGTATCTGTCGAAAGAACAGCATGTTTGTTAGAAGCTGGAGCATCTGGCACATTGTTTCTCTGTAAGAATTGAGTTAGATTTTGGAAAGAATACTTCCTGCTTATCATAGTTTTTAAGGTCGAGAAAGGCTCATTTTTTTCCAAATAGGCCTGTTCCGATAACATGAAGAAACACATGTACATCTCGAAAGAACAGTATCTCTGTTAGAAGCTGGAGCAACTAGCACATTCTTTCCCTGTGTGAGTTGACTTAGTTTTTTAAAGGAATCCTACTTGCAACTTAGGTGTTTCAACGTGGAGACAGGCTCTGTGTGTTGCAAATAGGTATATTCAGCTGAGCTGCAAGAGAAACACATGTATCTCTCCAAGAAAACAATCTATGTTAGAAGCTACAGAATCTAGAACATTGTTTCCTGTGAGAATTGTTTTCGTTCTTCAAATGAATACTACCTGCTACGTGCTTTTCCAAGGTGAAAATAAGCTCTCTTTGTTCCAAAGGCCTATAGAGCAGAGTTTAAGAAACACACATAGCTCTCAAAAGAAACCCATCTATATAAGGAACGGTATAAACTACCACATTATTTCCCTGTCACAATTGAGTTAGTTTTAAAAGGAATATTTCCAGCAAATATTAGCCTTCAAGATGGAGAAAGACTCATTTGGTTCCAAATAGGCCTATTCAGCTTAGGTGAAGAAACACATGTATCTCAAGAAAGAAAATCATCTGCATCAGAAGCAGGAGCCTCCAGCACATGGTTTCCCTGTTAAAATGCATAGAGTTTTTCACAGCCAAACTGCCTGTGACTTGGGTTTTGCAAGGTGGAGACAGGCTGTCTTTGTTCCAATTAGGACTATTTGGCTGAGTTGAAGAACAGCCATCTCTCCAAAGAAAGCCATCTATGATAGAAGCTGCAGCATCTAGCACGTTGTTTTCCTGTAAGAATTAAGTTAATTTTTGGAAAGAATACTTCCTGCTTATCATAGTTTTTATGTTCGAGACAGGCTTCTTTTGTTCCAAATAGGCCTATTCAGAGAACATGAAGAAACACATGTACATCTCGAAGGAAAACCACTGTGTTAGAAGTAGGAGCATCTAGCACATTGCTTGCCTGTCTGAATTAAGTTAGGTTTGGAAAGGAATACTTCCTGCAAATCACAAATTTGAAGGTTCAGAAAGGCTCACTGATGCAAATTGGCTTAGTCAGCTAACAAGAAGAAACAAGTGTATCTCTCAAAAGAAAACAAACCCTCTGTGTTAAAAGGAGGACCATCCAGCACATTCTTTCCCAGTAAAACCCGAGTTAGTTTTTGAAAGGATACTTCCTTCAAATCAGAAACTTCAAGGTGGGAAAGTCTCATTTTTTTTTAAATAGGCCTATTTACCTAAGTTGAAGAAACGAGTGTATCTCTTGAAAAAACACCCTTTGTTGTAGAAGCGGGAACATCAAGCACATTGTTTTCCTGTGAGAACTGAGTTAGTTTGTGGAAGGAATCCTTCCTGCAACTTAGGTGTTTCAAGGTGGAGATAGCCTCTGTTTGCTCCAAACAGTTAGAATCAGCAGAGTTGAAGAAACTCATGTATCCCTTCAAAGAAAACCGTGTATGTTAGAAGCTGCAGAATCTAGCGCATTATTTCATTGTGAGAATGGAGTTAGTTTTAGAATGAGATACTTCCTTGAAGGTGGGTTTTTCAAGGTGGAGTAGGCCCTCCTTATTCCAAATAGTCCTGTTCTGAGTTGATGAAACACATGTATCTCTCGAAAGAAACTAATGTGTGTTAGAAGTGCCATCTAGAACTTGGTTTCTGTGTGAGAACTGAGTAAGTTTTGAAAGGAATACTTCATGCAAATTATAGTTTTCATGATTTAGAAAATCTCATTTTATTCCAAATAGGCCTAGTCACCTTAGGTGAAGAAACACATTTATCTCACGAAAGAAAATCCTGTGTGTTAGAAGCAGGAGCCTCTTGCACATTGTTTCCCTATTAAAATTGAGTTAGTTTTGAACAGGAATACTTCCTCCAACTTAGGTGTTTCAAGGTGCAGATAGGCCATCTTTATTCCAAATAGGCAGATTCACCTGAGATGAAGAAACACATGTAACTCTCCAAAGAAAACCATCTCTATTAGAAGTTGCAGCATATAGCACATTGTTTCCTTGTGAGAATTTAGTTAGTTTTTGGAAGGAATCCTTCCTGCAACTTATGTTTTTAAAGCTGGAGTTGGGGTCTGTTTCTTCCCAATTGGTATATTCATCTGACTTGATGAAACCCATGTATCTCTCCAAAGAAACCACCAATATTAAGAGCTGCAGCATCTAGCACATTGTTTTGCAGTGAGAATGGAGTTTGGTATTGAAAGGAAGACTTCCTGCAACGTGGGTTTTCCAAAGTGATGATAGACTCTCTTTGTCCAAATAGGCCTATAGTGCTGTGTTCATGAAACACATATATCTCTCAAAAGAATTCCAGTGTGTTAGAAGCAGTACCACCTTGCACATTGTTTCAAAGTGGGAATTGAGTTAATTGTTGAAAGGAGTACTTCATGCTAATCATGGTTTTCAAGGTGGAAAAGGGCTCATATTGTTCCAAATAGTAATATTCATCTTCATTGAAGAAACACATGTATCTCTCCAAAGAAAACCATCTAGGTTAGAAGCTGCAGCATTTAGTGCATTGTTTCCCTATGAGAACTGAGTTAGTTTTTCAAAGGAAACATCTTTCTCCGTTGGGTTTCCATGGCGGTGGCAGGCTCTCCTTCTTCCAGATGGTCCTGTGCAGCTGAGTTGATGAAACACATATATCTGTCAAAAGAAACCTATGTGTGTTAGGACCCCTGGCATCTAGCACACTGCTTTCTGTGACCATTGAGTTAGGTTTTAAAAGGAATACTTCCTGTAAATCATGATTTCCAAGGTGGAGAAAGGCTCATTTTGTTCCAAATAGGCCCATTCATCTAAGTTGAAGAAACATATGTATCTCTCGAAAGAAAACCAACTGTGTTGGAAGCAAGAGCATCTGGCACACTGTTTCCCTGTAAAAATTGAGTTACTTTTTAAAATGAATACTTCATACAAAGTAGACGTTTCAAGGTGGAAATAGCCTCTCTTTGCTCCAAATAGGCCTATTCAACTGAATTGCGGAAACAGACTTGTCTCTCCAAAAAAAAGAACCAAATCTGTTTGAAGCTGCAGCATCTAGCTCATTGTTTCCCTGTGAGACTCAGTTCGTCTATGATAGGAATACTTCCAGGAAATCAGAATTTTTCTATGTTCACAAAAGCTCAATTTTTTCCAAACAGGCCTATTCATCTATTGTTAAGAAACACATATTTCTCTCGAAAGAAAGACATTGGTCTTAGAAGAAGTAGCAACTAGTACATTGCTTACTTGTAAGATGACTTAGGTTTTCAAAGAAATAGTTCCTCCAACTTAAGTGTTTCTAGGTGGAGATCAGCTCCTTTTGCACCAAATAGGCCTATTCAGCAGAGTGAAGAAACACATGTATCTCACCAAAGAAAACCATCTTGTTATAAGCTGCAGCCTCTAGCACATTGTTTCCTTGTGAGAAGGGAGTTAGTTGCTAAAAGGAATACTTCCTGCAATTTGGGTTTTTCAAGTTGGAGATAGGTTCTTTTCTTTCCAAATAGGCGTGTGGAGCTGAGCTGAAAAAACACATGTAGATCTTCAGTGAAATCCATTAGTGTTAGAAGCATTAGCATCTAGTACATTGATTTTCTGTGAAAACTGAATTAGTGTTTACGGACTACTTCCTGCAACTTAGATGTTTCAAGGTGGATATAGGCTCTGTTTGCTCCAAATTGGCCTGTTCGGGTGAGATGAATGACACATGCATCTATCCAAAGAAAACCATCCATTTAAGAAGCTGCAGCGTCTAGTGCATTGTTTCCCTGAAAGAATTGAGTTATTTTTTGAAAAGAATACTTCGTACTTGTCATTGTTTTCAAGGACAAGGAGTCTCACATTGTACCAAATAGGCATATTCAGCTACGCTGAAGAAACACATATATCTCTCAAATGGAAACCGTAGGAGTTAGAAGCAGGGGCATTTAGGACATTGTTTCCCTTGACAATTGAGCTAATTTTTGAAATGAAAACTATCTGAAAATGAGAATTGTCTCCATGGAGAAAGTCTCGTTTTGTTCCAAATTGGCTGATTCAGCTAACTTGAAAAAACACACGTATCTCTCAAAAGAACACCATCTGTGTTAGAAGCAGGAGCATCAAGTACATTGTTTCTCTGTAAAAATTGAGTTAGTTTTTGAAAGAATACTTCCTTCAAGTCAGAAACTTCAAGGTGGAGAAAGGTTCATGTGGTTCCAAATAGGCCTATTCAGCTAATTTGAAGAAAGGATTGTATCTGTCGAAAGAACAGCATGTTTGTTAGAAGCTGGAGCATCTGGCACATTGTTTCTCTGTAAGAATTGAGTTAGATTTTGGAAAGAATACTTCCTGCTTATCATAGTTTTTAAGGTCGAGAAAGGCTCATTTTTTTCCAAATAGGCCTGTTCCGATAACATGAAGAAACACATGTACATCTCGAAAGAACAGTATCTCTGTTAGAAGCTGGAGCAACTAGCACATTCTTTCCCTGTGTGAGTTGACTTACTTTTTTAAAGGAATCCTACTTGCAACTTAGGTGTTTCAACGTGGAGACAGGCTCTGTGTGTTGCAAATAGGTATATTCAGCTGAGCTGCAAGAGAAACACATGTATCTCTCCAAGAAAACAATCTATGTTAGAAGCTACAGAATCTAGAACATTGTTTCCTGTGAGAATTGTTTTCGTTCTTCAAATGAATACTACCTGCTACGTGCTTTTCCAAGGTGAAAATAAGCTCTCTTTGTTCCAAAGGCCTATAGAGCAGAGTTTAAGAAACACACATAGCTCTCAAAAGAAACCCATCCATATAAGGAACGGTATAAACTACCACATTATTTCCCTGTCACAATTGAGTTAGTTTTAAAAGGAATATTTCCAGCAAATATTAGCCTTCAAGATGGAGAAAGACTCATTTGGTTCCAAATAGGCCTATTCAGCTTAGGTGAAGAAACACATGTATCTCAAGAAAGAAAATCATCTGCATCAGAAGCAGGAGCCTCCAGCACATGGTTTCCCTGTTAAAATGCATAGAGTTTTTCACAGCCAAACTGCCTGTGACTTGGGTTTTGCAAGGTGGAGACAGGCTGCCTTTGTTCCAATTAGGACTATTTGGCTGAGTTGAAGAACAGCCATCTCTCCAAAGAAAGCCATCTATGATAGAAGCTGCAGCATCTAGCACGTTGTTTTCCTGTAAGAATTAAGTTAATTTTTGGAAAGAATACTTCCTGCTTATCATAGTTTTTATGTTCGAGACAGGCTTCTTTTGTTCCAAATAGGCCTATTCAGAGAACATGAAGAAACACATGTACATCTCGAAGGAAAACCACTGTGTTAGAAGTAGGAGCATCTAGCACATTGCTTGCCTGTCTGAATTAAGTTAGGTTTGGAAAGGAATACTTCCTGCAAATCACAAATTTGAAGGTTCAGAAAGGCTCACTGATGCAAATTGGCTTAGTCAGCTAACAAGAAGAAACAAGTGTATCTCTCAAAAGAAAACAAACCCTCTGTGTTAAAAGGAGGACCATCCAGCACATTCTTTCCCAGTAAAACCCGAGTTAGTTTTTGAAAGGATACTTCCTTCAAATCAGAAACTTCAAGGTGGGAAAGTCTCATTTTTTTTTAAACAGGCCTATTTACCTAAGTTGAAGAAACGAGTGTATCTCTTGAAAAAACACCCTTTGTTGTAGAAGCGGGAACATCAAGCACATTGTTTTCCTGTGAGAACTGAGTTAGTTTGTGGAAGGAATCCTTCCTGCAACTTAGGTGTTTCAAGGTGGAGATAGCCTCTGTTTGCTCCAAACAGTTAGAATCAGCAGAGTTGAAGAAACTCATGTATCCCTTCAAAGAAAACCGTGTATGTTAGAAGCTGCAGAATCTAGCGCATTATTTCATTGTGAGAATGGAGTTAGTTTTAGAATGAGATACTTCCTTGAAGGTGGGTTTTTCAAGGTGGAGTAGGCCCTCCTTATTCCAAATAGTCCTGTTCTGAGTTGATGAAACACATGTATCTCTCGAAAGAAACTAATGTGTGTTAGAAGTGCCATCTAGAACTTGGTTTCTGTGTGAGAACTGAGTAAGTTTTGAAAGGAATACTTCATGCAAATTATAGTTTTCATGATTTAGAAAATCTCATTTTATTCCAAATAGGCCTAGTCACCTTAGGTGAAGAAACACATTTATCTCACGAAAGAAAATCCTGTGTGTTAGAAGCAGGAGCCTCTTGCACATTGTTTCCCTATTAAAATTGAGTTAGTTTTGAACAGGAATACTTCCTCCAACTTAGGTGTTTCAAGGTGCAGATAGGCCATCTTTATTCCAAATAGGCAGATTCACCTGAGATGAAGAAACACATGTAGCTCTCCAAAGAAAACCATCTCTATTAGAAGTTGCAGCATATAGCACATTGTTTCCTTGTGAGAATTTAGTTAGTTTTTGGAAGGAATCCTTCCTGCAACATATGTTTTTAAAGCTGGAGTTGGGGTCTGTTTCTTCCCAATTGGTATATTCATCTGACTTGATGAAACCCATGTATCTCTCCAAAGAAACCACCAATATTAAGAGCTGCAGCATCTAGCACATTGTTTTGCAGTGAGAATGGAGTTTGGTATTGAAAGGAAGACTTCCTGCAACGTGGGTTTTCCAAAGTGATGATAGACTCTCTTTGTCCAAATAGGCCTATAGTGCTGTGTTCATGAAACACATATATCTCTCAAAAGAATTCCAGTGTGTTAGAAGCAGTACCACCTTGCACATTGTTTCAAAGTGGGAATTGAGTTAATTGTTGAAAGGAGTACTTCATGCTAATCATGGTTTTCAAGGTGGAAAAGGGCTCATATTGTTCCAAATAGTAATATTCATCTTCATTGAAGAAACACATGTATCTCTCCAAAGAAAACCATCTAGGTTAGAAGCTGCAGCATTTAGTGCATTGTTTCCCTATGAGAACTGAGTTAGTTTTTCAAAGGAAACATCTTTCTCCGTTGGGTTTCCATGGCGGTGGCAGGCTCTCCTTCTTCCAGATGGTCCTGTGCAGCTGAGTTGATGAAACACATATATCTGTCAAAAGAAACCTATGTGTGTTAGGACCCCTGGCATCTAGCACACTGCTTTCTGTGACCATTGAGTTAGGTTTTAAAAGGAATACTTCCTGTAAATCATGATTTCCAAGGTGGAGAAAGGCTCATTTTGTTCCAAATAGGCCCATTCATCTAAGTTGAAGAAACATATGTATCTCTCGAAAGAAAACCAACTGTGTTGGAAGCAAGAGCATCTGGCACACTGTTTCCCTGTAAAAATTGAGTTACTTTTTAAAATGAATACTTCATACAAAGTAGACGTTTCAAGGTGGAAATAGCCTCTCTTTGCTCCAAATAGGCCTATTCAACTGAATTGCGGAAACAGACTTGTCTCTCCAAAAAAAAGAACCAAATCTGTTTGAAGCTGCAGCATCTAGCTCATTGTTTCCCTGTGAGACTCAGTTCGTCTATGATAGGAATACTTCCAGGAAATCAGAATTTTTCTATGTTCACAAAAGCTCAATTTTTTCCAAACAGGCCTATTCATCTATTGTTAAGAAACACATATTTCTCTCGAAAGAAAGACATTGGTCTTAGAAGAAGTAGCAACTAGTACATTGCTTACTTGTAAGATGACTTAGGTTTTCAAACAAATAGTTCCTCCAACTTAAGTGTTTCTAGGTGGAGATCAGCTCCTTTTGCACCAAATAGGCCTATTCAGCAGAGTGAAGAAACACATGTATCTCACCAAAGAAAACCATCTTGTTATAAGCTGCAGCCTCTAGCACATTGTTTCCTTGTGAGAAGGGAGGTAGTTGCTAAAAGGAATACTTCCTGCAATTTGGGTTTTTCAAGTTGGAGATAGGTTCTTTTCTTTCCAAATAGGCGTGTGGAGCTGAGCTGAAAAAACACATGTAGATCTTCAATGAAATCCATTAGTGTTAGAAGCATTAGCATCTAGTACATTGATTTTCTGTGAAAACTGAATTAGTGTTTACGGACTACTTCCTGCAACTTAGATGTTTCAAGGTGGATATAGGCTCTGTTTGCTCCAAATTGGCCTGTTCGGGTGAGATGAATGACACATGCATCTATCCAAAGAAAACCATCCATTTAAGAAGCTGCAGCGTCTAGTGCATTGTTTCCCTGAAAGAATTGAGTTATTTTTTGAAAAGAATACTTCGTACTTGTCATTGTTTTCAAGGACAAGGAGTCTCACATTGTACCAAATAGGCATATTCAGCTACGCTGAAGAAACACATATATCTCTCAAATGGAAACCGTAGGAGTTAGAAGCAGGGGCATTTAGGACATTGTTTCCCTTGAGAATTGAGCTAATTTTTGAAATGAAAACTATCTGAAAATGAGAATTGTCTCCATGGAGAAAGTCTCGTTTTGTTCCAAATTGGCTGATTCAGCTAACTTGAAAAAACACACGTATCTCTCAAAAGAACACCATCTGTGTTAGAAGCAGGAGCATCAAGTACATTGTTTCTCTGTAAAAATTGAGTTAGTTTTTGAAAGAATACTTCCTTCAAGTCAGAAACTTCAAGGTGGAGAAAGGTTCATGTGGTTCCAAATAGGCCTATTCAGCTAATTTGAAGAAAGGATTGTATCTGTCGAAAGAACAGCATGTTTGTTAGAAGCTGGAGCATCTGGCACATTGTTTCTCTGTAAGAATTGAGTTAGATTTTGGAAAGAATACTTCCTGCTTATCATAGTTTTTAAGGTCGAGAAAGGCTCATTTTTTTCCAAATAGGCCTGTTCCGATAACATGAAGAAACACATGTACATCTCGAAAGAACAGTATCTCTGTTAGAAGCTGGAGCAACTAGCACATTCTTTCCCTGTGTGAGTTGACTTAGTTTTTTAAAGGAATCCTACTTGCAACTTAGGTGTTTCAACGTGGAGACAGGCTCTGTGTGTTGCAAATAGGTATATTCAGCTGAGCTGCAAGAGAAACACATGTATCTCTCCAAGAAAACAATCTATGTTAGAAGCTACAGAATCTAGAACATTGTTTCCTGTGAGAATTGTTTTCGTTCTTCAAATGAATACTACCTGCTACGTGCTTTTCCAAGGTGAAAATAAGCTCTCTTTGTTCCAAAGGCCTATAGAGCAGAGTTTAAGAAACACACATAGCTCTCAAAAGAAACCCATCTATATAAGGAACGGTATAAACTACCACATTATTTCCCTGTCACAATTGAGTTAGTTTTAAAAGGAATATTTCCAGCAAATATTAGCCTTCAAGATGGAGAAAGACTCATTTGGTTCCAAATAGGCCTATTCAGCTTAGGTGAAGAAACACATGTATCTCAAGAAAGAAAATCATCTGCATCAGAAGCAGGAGCCTCCAGCACATGGTTTCCCTGTTAAAATGCATAGAGTTTTTCACAGCCAAACTGCCTGTGACTTGGGTTTTGCAAGGTGGAGACAGGCTGCCTTTGTTCCAATTAGGACTATTTGGCTGAGTTGAAGAACAGCCATCTCTCCAAAGAAAGCCATCTATGATAGAAGCTGCAGCATCTAGCACGTTGTTTTCCTGTAAGAATTAAGTTAATTTTTGGAAAGAATACTTCCTGCTTATCATAGTTTTTATGTTCGAGACAGGCTTCTTTTGTTCCAAATAGGCCTATTCAGAGAACATGAAGAAACACATGTACATCTCGAAGGAAAACCACTGTGTTAGAAGTAGGAGCATCTAGCACATTGCTTGCCTGTCTGAATTAAGTTAGGTTTGGAAAGGAATACTTCCTGCAAATCACAAATTTGAAGGTTCAGAAAGGCTCACTGATGCAAATTGGCTTAGTCAGCTAACAAGAAGAAACAAGTGTATCTCTCAAAAGAAAACAAACCCTCTGTGTTAAAAGGAGGACCATCCAGCACATTCTTTCCCAGTAAAACCCGAGTTAGTTTTTGAAAGGATACTTCCTTCAAATCAGAAACTTCAAGGTGGGAAAGTCTCATTTTTTTTTAAACAGGCCTATTTACCTAAGTTGAAGAAACGAGTGTATCTCTTGAAAAAACACCCTTTGTTGTAGAAGCGGGAACATCAAGCACATTGTTTTCCTGTGAGAACTGAGTTAGTTTGTGGAAGGAATCCTTCCTGCAACTTAGGTGTTTCAAGGTGGAGATAGCCTCTGTTTGCTCCAAACAGTTAGAATCAGCAGAGTTGAAGAAACTCATGTATCCCTTCAAAGAAAACCGTGTATGTTAGAAGCTGCAGAATCTAGCGCATTATTTCATTGTGAGAATGGAGTTAGTTTTAGAATGAGATACTTCCTTGAAGGTGGGTTTTTCAAGGTGGAGTAGGCCCTCCTTATTCCAAATAGTCCTGTTCTGAGTTGATGAAACACATGTATCTCTCGAAAGAAACTAATGTGTGTTAGAAGTGCCATCTAGAACTTGGTTTCTGTGTGAGAACTGAGTAAGTTTTGAAAGGAATACTTCATGCAAATTATAGTTTTCATGATTTAGAAAATCTCATTTTATTCCAAATAGGCCTAGTCACCTTAGGTGAAGAAACACATTTATCTCACGAAAGAAAATCCTGTGTGTTAGAAGCAGGAGCCTCTTGCACATTGTTTCCCTATTAAAATTGAGTTAGTTTTGAACAGGAATACTTCCTCCAACTTAGGTGTTTCAAGGTGCAGATAGGCCATCTTTATTCCAAATAGGCAGATTCACCTGAGATGAAGAAACACATGTAACTCTCCAAAGAAAACCATCTCTATTAGAAGTTGCAGCATATAGCACATTGTTTCCTTGTGAGAATTTAGTTAGTTTTTGGAAGGAATCCTTCCTGCAACATATGTTTTTAAAGCTGGAGTTGGGGTCTGTTTCTTCCCAATTGGTATATTCATCTGACTTGATGAAACCCATGTATCTCTCCAAAGAAACCACCAATATTAAGAGCTGCAGCATCTAGCACATTGTTTTGCAGTGAGAATGGAGTTTGGTATTGAAAGGAAGACTTCCTGCAACGTGGGTTTTCCAAAGTGATGATAGACTCTCTTTGTCCAAATAGGCCTATAGTGCTGTGTTCATGAAACACATATATCTCTCAAAAGAATTCCAGTGTGTTAGAAGCAGTACCACCTTGCACATTGTTTCAAAGTGGGAATTGAGTTAATTGTTGAAAGGAGTACTTCATGCTAATCATGGTTTTCAAGGTGGAAAAGGGCTCATATTGTTCCAAATAGTAATATTCATCTTCATTGAAGAAACACATGTATCTCTCCAAAGAAAACCATCTAGGTTAGAAGCTGCAGCATTTAGTGCATTGTTTCCCTATGAGAACTGAGTTAGTTTTTCAAAGGAAACATCTTTCTCCGTTGGGTTTCCATGGCGGTGGCAGGCTCTCCTTCTTCCAGATGGTCCTGTGCAGCTGAGTTGATGAAACACATATATCTGTCAAAAGAAACCTATGTGTGTTAGGACCCCTGGCATCTAGCACACTGCTTTCTGTGACCATTGAGTTAGGTTTTAAAAGGAATACTTCCTGTAAATCATGATTTCCAAGGTGGAGAAAGGCTCATTTTGTTCCAAATAGGCCCATTCATCTAAGTTGAAGAAACATATGTATCTCTCGAAAGAAAACCAACTGTGTTGGAAGCAAGAGCATCTGGCACACTGTTTCCCTGTAAAAATTGAGTTACTTTTTAAAATGAATACTTCATACAAAGTAGACGTTTCAAGGTGGAAATAGCCTCTCTTTGCTCCAAATAGGCCTATTCAACTGAATTGCGGAAACAGACTTGTCTCTCCAAAAAAAAGAACCAAATCTGTTTGAAGCTGCAGCATCTAGCTCATTGTTTCCCTGTGAGACTCAGTTCGTCTATGATAGGAATACTTCCAGGAAATCAGAATTTTTCTATGTTCACAAAAGCTCAATTTTTTCCAAACAGGCCTATTCATCTATTGTTAAGAAACACATATTTCTCTCGAAAGAAAGACATTGGTCTTAGAAGAAGTAGCAACTAGTACATTGCTTACTTGTAAGATGACTTAGGTTTTCAAACAAATAGTTCCTCCAACTTAAGTGTTTCTAGGTGGAGATCAGCTCCTTTTGCACCAAATAGGCCTATTCAGCAGAGTGAAGAAACACATGTATCTCACCAAAGAAAACCATCTTGTTATAAGCTGCAGCCTCTAGCACATTGTTTCCTTGTGAGAAGGGAGGTAGTTGCTAAAAGGAATACTTCCTGCAATTTGGGTTTTTCAAGTTGGAGATAGGTTCTTTTCTTTCCAAATAGGCGTGTGGAGCTGAGCTGAAAAAACACATGTAGATCTTCAATGAAATCCATTAGTGTTAGAAGCATTAGCATCTAGTACATTGATTTTCTGTGAAAACTGAATTAGTGTTTACGGACTACTTCCTGCAACTTAGATGTTTCAAGGTGGATATAGGCTCTGTTTGCTCCAAATTGGCCTGTTCGGGTGAGATGAATGACACATGCATCTATCCAAAGAAAACCATCCATTTAAGAAGCTGCAGCGTCTAGTGCATTGTTTCCCTGAAAGAATTGAGTTATTTTTTGAAAAGAATACTTCGTACTTGTCATTGTTTTCAAGGACAAGGAGTCTCACATTGTACCAAATAGGCATATTCAGCTACGCTGAAGAAACACATATATCTCTCAAATGGAAACCGTAGGAGTTAGAAGCAGGGGCATTTAGGACATTGTTTCCCTTGAGAATTGAGCTAATTTTTGAAATGAAAACTATCTGAAAATGAGAATTGTCTCCATGGAGAAAGTCTCGTTTTGTTCCAAATTGGCTGATTCAGCTAACTTGAAAAAACACACGTATCTCTCAAAAGAACACCATCTGTGTTAGAAGCAGGAGCATCAAGTACATTGTTTCTCTGTAAAAATTGAGTTAGTTTTTGAAAGAATACTTCCTTCAAGTCAGAAACTTCAAGGTGGAGAAAGGTTCATGTGGTTCCAAATAGGCCTATTCAGCTAATTTGAAGAAAGGATTGTATCTGTCGAAAGAACAGCATGTTTGTTAGAAGCTGGAGCATCTGGCACATTGTTTCTCTGTAAGAATTGAGTTAGATTTTGGAAAGAATACTTCCTGCTTATCATAGTTTTTAAGGTCGAGAAAGGCTCATTTTTTTCCAAATAGGCCTGTTCCGATAACATGAAGAAACACATGTACATCTCGAAAGAACAGTATCTCTGTTAGAAGCTGGAGCAACTAGCACATTCTTTCCCTGTGTGAGTTGACTTAGTTTTTTAAAGGAATCCTACTTGCAACTTAGGTGTTTCAACGTGGAGACAGGCTCTGTGTGTTGCAAATAGGTATATTCAGCTGAGCTGCAAGAGAAACACATGTATCTCTCCAAGAAAACAATCTATGTTAGAAGCTACAGAATCTAGAACATTGTTTCCTGTGAGAATTGTTTTCGTTCTTCAAATGAATACTACCTGCTACGTGCTTTTCCAAGGTGAAAATAAGCTCTCTTTGTTCCAAAGGCCTATAGAGCAGAGTTTAAGAAACACACATAGCTCTCAAAAGAAACCCATCTATATAAGGAACGGTATAAACTACCACATTATTTCCCTGTCACAATTGAGTTAGTTTTAAAAGGAATATTTCCAGCAAATATTAGCCTTCAAGATGGAGAAAGACTCATTTGGTTCCAAATAGGCCTATTCAGCTTAGGTGAAGAAACACATGTATCTCAAGAAAGAAAATCATCTGCATCAGAAGCAGGAGCCTCCAGCACATGGTTTCCCTGTTAAAATGCATAGAGTTTTTCACAGCCAAACTGCCTGTGACTTGGGTTTTGCAAGGTGGAGACAGGCTGCCTTTGTTCCAATTAGGACTATTTGGCTGAGTTGAAGAACAGCCATCTCTCCAAAGAAAGCCATCTATGATAGAAGCTGCAGCATCTAGCACGTTGTTTTCCTGTAAGAATTAAGTTAATTTTTGGAAAGAATACTTCCTGCTTATCATAGTTTTTATGTTCGAGACAGGCTTCTTTTGTTCCAAATAGGCCTATTCAGAGAACATGAAGAAACACATGTACATCTCGAAGGAAAACCACTGTGTTAGAAGTAGGAGCATCTAGCACATTGCTTGCCTGTCTGAATTAAGTTAGGTTTGGAAAGGAATACTTCCTGCAAATCACAAATTTGAAGGTTCAGAAAGGCTCACTGATGCAAATTGGCTTAGTCAGCTAACAAGAAGAAACAAGTGTATCTCTCAAAAGAAAACAAACCCTCTGTGTTAAAAGGAGGACCATCCAGCACATTCTTTCCCAGTAAAACCCGAGTTAGTTTTTGAAAGGATACTTCCTTCAAATCAGAAACTTCAAGGTGGGAAAGTCTCATTTTTTTTTAAACAGGCCTATTTACCTAAGTTGAAGAAACGAGTGTATCTCTTGAAAAAACACCCTTTGTTGTAGAAGCGGGAACATCAAGCACATTGTTTTCCTGTGAGAACTGAGTTAGTTTGTGGAAGGAATCCTTCCTGCAACTTAGGTGTTTCAAGGTGGAGATAGCCTCTGTTTGCTCCAAACAGTTAGAATCAGCAGAGTTGAAGAAACTCATGTATCCCTTCAAAGAAAACCGTGTATGTTAGAAGCTGCAGAATCTAGCGCATTATTTCATTGTGAGAATGGAGTTAGTTTTAGAATGAGATACTTCCTTGAAGGTGGGTTTTTCAAGGTGGAGTAGGCCCTCCTTATTCCAAATAGTCCTGTTCTGAGTTGATGAAACACATGTATCTCTCGAAAGAAACTAATGTGTGTTAGAAGTGCCATCTAGAACTTGGTTTCTGTGTGAGAACTGAGTAAGTTTTGAAAGGAATACTTCATGCAAATTATAGTTTTCATGATTTAGAAAATCTCATTTTATTCCAAATAGGCCTAGTCACCTTAGGTGAAGAAACACATTTATCTCACGAAAGAAAATCCTGTGTGTTAGAAGCAGGAGCCTCTTGCACATTGTTTCCCTATTAAAATTGAGTTAGTTTTGAACAGGAATACTTCCTCCAACTTAGGTGTTTCAAGGTGCAGATAGGCCATCTTTATTCCAAATAGGCAGATTCACCTGAGATGAAGAAACACATGTAACTCTCCAAAGAAAACCATCTCTATTAGAAGTTGCAGCATATAGCACATTGTTTCCTTGTGAGAATTTAGTTAGTTTTTGGAAGGAATCCTTCCTGCAACATATGTTTTTAAAGCTGGAGTTGGGGTCTGTTTCTTCCCAATTGGTATATTCATCTGACTTGATGAAACCCATGTATCTCTCCAAAGAAACCACCAATATTAAGAGCTGCAGCATCTAGCACATTGTTTTGCAGTGAGAATGGAGTTTGGTATTGAAAGGAAGACTTCCTGCAACGTGGGTTTTCCAAAGTGATGATAGACTCTCTTTGTCCAAATAGGCCTATAGTGCTGTGTTCATGAAACACATATATCTCTCAAAAGAATTCCAGTGTGTTAGAAGCAGTACCACCTTGCACATTGTTTCAAAGTGGGAATTGAGTTAATTGTTGAAAGGAGTACTTCATGCTAATCATGGTTTTCAAGGTGGAAAAGGGCTCATATTGTTCCAAATAGTAATATTCATCTTCATTGAAGAAACACATGTATCTCTCCAAAGAAAACCATCTAGGTTAGAAGCTGCAGCATTTAGTGCATTGTTTCCCTATGAGAACTGAGTTAGTTTTTCAAAGGAAACATCTTTCTCCGTTGGGTTTCCATGGCGGTGGCAGGCTCTCCTTCTTCCAGATGGTCCTGTGCAGCTGAGTTGATGAAACACATATATCTGTCAAAAGAAACCTATGTGTGTTAGGACCCCTGGCATCTAGCACACTGCTTTCTGTGACCATTGAGTTAGGTTTTAAAAGGAATACTTCCTGTAAATCATGATTTCCAAGGTGGAGAAAGGCTCATTTTGTTCCAAATAGGCCCATTCATCTAAGTTGAAGAAACATATGTATCTCTCGAAAGAAAACCAACTGTGTTGGAAGCAAGAGCATCTGGCACACTGTTTCCCTGTAAAAATTGAGTTACTTTTTAAAATGAATACTTCATACAAAGTAGACGTTTCAAGGTGGAAATAGCCTCTCTTTGCTCCAAATAGGCCTATTCAACTGAATTGCGGAAACAGACTTGTCTCTCCAAAAAAAAGAACCAAATCTGTTTGAAGCTGCAGCATCTAGCTCATTGTTTCCCTGTGAGACTCAGTTCGTCTATGATAGGAATACTTCCAGGAAATCAGAATTTTTCTATGTTCACAAAAGCTCAATTTTTTCCAAACAGGCCTATTCATCTATTGTTAAGAAACACATATTTCTCTCGAAAGAAAGACATTGGTCTTAGAAGAAGTAGCAACTAGTACATTGCTTACTTGTAAGATGACTTAGGTTTTCAAACAAATAGTTCCTCCAACTTAAGTGTTTCTAGGTGGAGATCAGCTCCTTTTGCACCAAATAGGCCTATTCAGCAGAGTGAAGAAACACATGTATCTCACCAAAGAAAACCATCTTGTTATAAGCTGCAGCCTCTAGCACATTGTTTCCTTGTGAGAAGGGAGGTAGTTGCTAAAAGGAATACTTCCTGCAATTTGGGTTTTTCAAGTTGGAGATAGGTTCTTTTCTTTCCAAATAGGCGTGTGGAGCTGAGCTGAAAAAACACATGTAGATCTTCAATGAAATCCATTAGTGTTAGAAGCATTAGCATCTAGTACATTGATTTTCTGTGAAAACTGAATTAGTGTTTACGGACTACTTCCTGCAACTTAGATGTTTCAAGGTGGATATAGGCTCTGTTTGCTCCAAATTGGCCTGTTCGGGTGAGATGAATGACACATGCATCTATCCAAAGAAAACCATCCATTTAAGAAGCTGCAGCGTCTAGTGCATTGTTTCCCTGAAAGAATTGAGTTATTTTTTGAAAAGAATACTTCGTACTTGTCATTGTTTTCAAGGACAAGGAGTCTCACATTGTACCAAATAGGCATATTCAGCTACGCTGAAGAAACACATATATCTCTCAAATGGAAACCGTAGGAGTTAGAAGCAGGGGCATTTAGGACATTGTTTCCCTTGAGAATTGAGCTAATTTTTGAAATGAAAACTATCTGAAAATGAGAATTGTCTCCATGGAGAAAGTCTCGTTTTGTTCCAAATTGGCTGATTCAGCTAACTTGAAAAAACACACGTATCTCTCAAAAGAACACCATCTGTGTTAGAAGCAGGAGCATCAAGTACATTGTTTCTCTGTAAAAATTGAGTTAGTTTTTGAAAGAATACTTCCTTCAAGTCAGAAACTTCAAGGTGGAGAAAGGTTCATGTGGTTCCAAATAGGCCTATTCAGCTAATTTGAAGAAAGGATTGTATCTGTCGAAAGAACAGCATGTTTGTTAGAAGCTGGAGCATCTGGCACATTGTTTCTCTGTAAGAATTGAGTTAGATTTTGGAAAGAATACTTCCTGCTTATCATAGTTTTTAAGGTCGAGAAAGGCTCATTTTTTTCCAAATAGGCCTGTTCCGATAACATGAAGAAACACATGTACATCTCGAAAGAACAGTATCTCTGTTAGAAGCTGGAGCAACTAGCACATTCTTTCCCTGTGTGAGTTGACTTAGTTTTTTAAAGGAATCCTACTTGCAACTTAGGTGTTTCAACGTGGAGACAGGCTCTGTGTGTTGCAAATAGGTATATTCAGCTGAGCTGCAAGAGAAACACATGTATCTCTCCAAGAAAACAATCTATGTTAGAAGCTACAGAATCTAGAACATTGTTTCCTGTGAGAATTGTTTTCGTTCTTCAAATGAATACTACCTGCTACGTGCTTTTCCAAGGTGAAAATAAGCTCTCTTTGTTCCAAAGGCCTATAGAGCAGAGTTTAAGAAACACACATAGCTCTCAAAAGAAACCCATCTATATAAGGAACGGTATAAACTACCACATTATTTCCCTGTCACAATTGAGTTAGTTTTAAAAGGAATATTTCCAGCAAATATTAGCCTTCAAGATGGAGAAAGACTCATTTGGTTCCAAATAGGCCTATTCAGCTTAGGTGAAGAAACACATGTATCTCAAGAAAGAAAATCATCTGCATCAGAAGCAGGAGCCTCCAGCACATGGTTTCCCTGTTAAAATGCATAGAGTTTTTCACAGCCAAACTGCCTGTGACTTGGGTTTTGCAAGGTGGAGACAGGCTGCCTTTGTTCCAATTAGGACTATTTGGCTGAGTTGAAGAACAGCCATCTCTCCAAAGAAAGCCATCTATGATAGAAGCTGCAGCATCTAGCACGTTGTTTTCCTGTAAGAATTAAGTTAATTTTTGGAAAGAATACTTCCTGCTTATCATAGTTTTTATGTTCGAGACAGGCTTCTTTTGTTCCAAATAGGCCTATTCAGAGAACATGAAGAAACACATGTACATCTCGAAGGAAAACCACTGTGTTAGAAGTAGGAGCATCTAGCACATTGCTTGCCTGTCTGAATTAAGTTAGGTTTGGAAAGGAATACTTCCTGCAAATCACAAATTTGAAGGTTCAGAAAGGCTCACTGATGCAAATTGGCTTAGTCAGCTAACAAGAAGAAACAAGTGTATCTCTCAAAAGAAAACAAACCCTCTGTGTTAAAAGGAGGACCATCCAGCACAT
The DNA here is from genome assembly GCF_047511655.1 of Castor canadensis. NCBI lineage: Eukaryota > Metazoa > Chordata > Mammalia > Rodentia > Castoridae > Castor > Castor canadensis. The sequence continues at coordinate 101,196 of NW_027395377.1, forward strand.
TCTTTCCCAGTAAAACCCGAGTTAGTTTTTGAAAGGATACTTCCTTCAAATCAGAAACTTCAAGGTGGGAAAGTCTCATTTTTTTTTAAACAGGCCTATTTACCTAAGTTGAAGAAACGAGTGTATCTCTTGAAAAAACACCCTTTGTTGTAGAAGCGGGAACATCAAGCACATTGTTTTCCTGTGAGAACTGAGTTAGTTTGTGGAAGGAATCCTTCCTGCAACTTAGGTGTTTCAAGGTGGAGATAGCCTCTGTTTGCTCCAAACAGTTAGAATCAGCAGAGTTGAAGAAACTCATGTATCCCTTCAAAGAAAACCGTGTATGTTAGAAGCTGCAGAATCTAGCGCATTATTTCATTGTGAGAATGGAGTTAGTTTTAGAATGAGATACTTCCTTGAAGGTGGGTTTTTCAAGGTGGAGTAGGCCCTCCTTATTCCAAATAGTCCTGTTCTGAGTTGATGAAACACATGTATCTCTCGAAAGAAACTAATGTGTGTTAGAAGTGCCATCTAGAACTTGGTTTCTGTGTGAGAACTGAGTAAGTTTTGAAAGGAATACTTCATGCAAATTATAGTTTTCATGATTTAGAAAATCTCATTTTATTCCAAATAGGCCTAGTCACCTTAGGTGAAGAAACACATTTATCTCACGAAAGAAAATCCTGTGTGTTAGAAGCAGGAGCCTCTTGCACATTGTTTCCCTATTAAAATTGAGTTAGTTTTGAACAGGAATACTTCCTCCAACTTAGGTGTTTCAAGGTGCAGATAGGCCATCTTTATTCCAAATAGGCAGATTCACCTGAGATGAAGAAACACATGTAACTCTCCAAAGAAAACCATCTCTATTAGAAGTTGCAGCATATAGCACATTGTTTCCTTGTGAGAATTTAGTTAGTTTTTGGAAGGAATCCTTCCTGCAACATATGTTTTTAAAGCTGGAGTTGGGGTCTGTTTCTTCCCAATTGGTATATTCATCTGACTTGATGAAACCCATGTATCTCTCCAAAGAAACCACCAATATTAAGAGCTGCAGCATCTAGCACATTGTTTTGCAGTGAGAATGGAGTTTGGTATTGAAAGGAAGACTTCCTGCAACGTGGGTTTTCCAAAGTGATGATAGACTCTCTTTGTCCAAATAGGCCTATAGTGCTGTGTTCATGAAACACATATATCTCTCAAAAGAATTCCAGTGTGTTAGAAGCAGTACCACCTTGCACATTGTTTCAAAGTGGGAATTGAGTTAATTGTTGAAAGGAGTACTTCATGCTAATCATGGTTTTCAAGGTGGAAAAGGGCTCATATTGTTCCAAATAGTAATATTCATCTTCATTGAAGAAACACATGTATCTCTCCAAAGAAAACCATCTAGGTTAGAAGCTGCAGCATTTAGTGCATTGTTTCCCTATGAGAACTGAGTTAGTTTTTCAAAGGAAACATCTTTCTCCGTTGGGTTTCCATGGCGGTGGCAGGCTCTCCTTCTTCCAGATGGTCCTGTGCAGCTGAGTTGATGAAACACATATATCTGTCAAAAGAAACCTATGTGTGTTAGGACCCCTGGCATCTAGCACACTGCTTTCTGTGACCATTGAGTTAGGTTTTAAAAGGAATACTTCCTGTAAATCATGATTTCCAAGGTGGAGAAAGGCTCATTTTGTTCCAAATAGGCCCATTCATCTAAGTTGAAGAAACATATGTATCTCTCGAAAGAAAACCAACTGTGTTGGAAGCAAGAGCATCTGGCACACTGTTTCCCTGTAAAAATTGAGTTACTTTTTAAAATGAATACTTCATACAAAGTAGACGTTTCAAGGTGGAAATAGCCTCTCTTTGCTCCAAATAGGCCTATTCAACTGAATTGCGGAAACAGACTTGTCTCTCCAAAAAAAAGAACCAAATCTGTTTGAAGCTGCAGCATCTAGCTCATTGTTTCCCTGTGAGACTCAGTTCGTCTATGATAGGAATACTTCCAGGAAATCAGAATTTTTCTATGTTCACAAAAGCTCAATTTTTTCCAAACAGGCCTATTCATCTATTGTTAAGAAACACATATTTCTCTCGAAAGAAAGACATTGGTCTTAGAAGAAGTAGCAACTAGTACATTGCTTACTTGTAAGATGACTTAGGTTTTCAAACAAATAGTTCCTCCAACTTAAGTGTTTCTAGGTGGAGATCAGCTCCTTTTGCACCAAATAGGCCTATTCAGCAGAGTGAAGAAACACATGTATCTCACCAAAGAAAACCATCTTGTTATAAGCTGCAGCCTCTAGCACATTGTTTCCTTGTGAGAAGGGAGTTAGTTGCTAAAAGGAATACTTCCTGCAATTTGGGTTTTTCAAGTTGGAGATAGGTTCTTTTCTTTCCAAATAGGCGTGTGGAGCTGAGCTGAAAAAACACATGTAGATCTTCAGTGAAATCCATTAGTGTTAGAAGCATTAGCATCTAGTACATTGATTTTCTGTGAAAACTGAATTAGTGTTTACGGACTACTTCCTGCAACTTAGATGTTTCAAGGTGGATATAGGCTCTGTTTGCTCCAAATTGGCCTGTTCGGGTGAGATGAATGACACATGCATCTATCCAAAGAAAACCATCCATTTAAGAAGCTGCAGCGTCTAGTGCATTGTTTCCCTGAAAGAATTGAGTTATTTTTTGAAAAGAATACTTCGTACTTGTCATTGTTTTCAAGGACAAGGAGTCTCACATTGTACCAAATAGGCATATTCAGCTACGCTGAAGAAACACATATATCTCTCAAATGGAAACCGTAGGAGTTAGAAGCAGGGGCATTTAGGACATTGTTTCCCTTGAGAATTGAGCTAATTTTTGAAATGAAAACTATCTGAAAATGAGAATTGTCTCCATGGAGAAAGTCTCGTTTTGTTCCAAATTGGCTGATTCAGCTAACTTGAAAAAACACACGTATCTCTCAAAAGAACACCATCTGTGTTAGAAGCAGGAGCATCAAGTACATTGTTTCTCTGTAAAAATTGAGTTAGTTTTTGAAAGAATACTTCCTTCAAGTCAGAAACTTCAAGGTGGAGAAAGGTTCATGTGGTTCCAAATAGGCCTATTCAGCTAATTTGAAGAAAGGATTGTATCTGTCGAAAGAACAGCATGTTTGTTAGAAGCTGGAGCATCTGGCACATTGTTTCTCTGTAAGAATTGAGTTAGATTTTGGAAAGAATACTTCCTGCTTATCATAGTTTTTAAGGTCGAGAAAGGCTCATTTTTTTCCAAATAGGCCTGTTCCGATAACATGAAGAAACACATGTACATCTCGAAAGAACAGTATCTCTGTTAGAAGCTGGAGCAACTAGCACATTCTTTCCCTGTGTGAGTTGACTTAGTTTTTTAAAGGAATCCTACTTGCAACTTAGGTGTTTCAACGTGGAGACAGGCTCTGTGTGTTGCAAATAGGTATATTCAGCTGAGCTGCAAGAGAAACACATGTATCTCTCCAAGAAAACAATCTATGTTAGAAGCTACAGAATCTAGAACATTGTTTCCTGTGAGAATTGTTTTCGTTCTTCAAATGAATACTACCTGCTACGTGCTTTTCCAAGGTGAAAATAAGCTCTCTTTGTTCCAAAGGCCTATAGAGCAGAGTTTAAGAAACACACATAGCTCTCAAAAGAAACCCATCTATATAAGGAACGGTATAAACTACCACATTATTTCCCTGTCACAATTGAGTTAGTTTTAAAAGGAATATTTCCAGCAAATATTAGCCTTCAAGATGGAGAAAGACTCATTTGGTTCCAAATAGGCCTATTCAGCTTAGGTGAAGAAACACATGTATCTCAAGAAAGAAAATCATCTGCATCAGAAGCAGGAGCCTCCAGCACATGGTTTCCCTGTTAAAATGCATAGAGTTTTTCACAGCCAAACTGCCTGTGACTTGGGTTTTGCAAGGTGGAGACAGGCTGCCTTTGTTCCAATTAGGACTATTTGGCTGAGTTGAAGAACAGCCATCTCTCCAAAGAAAGCCATCTATGATAGAAGCTGCAGCATCTAGCACGTTGTTTTCCTGTAAGAATTAAGTTAATTTTTGGAAAGAATACTTCCTGCTTATCATAGTTTTTATGTTCGAGACAGGCTTCTTTTGTTCCAAATAGGCCTATTCAGAGAACATGAAGAAACACATGTACATCTCGAAGGAAAACCACTGTGTTAGAAGTAGGAGCATCTAGCACATTGCTTGCCTGTCTGAATTAAGTTAGGTTTGGAAAGGAATACTTCCTGCAAATCACAAATTTGAAGGTTCAGAAAGGCTCACTGATGCAAATTGGCTTAGTCAGCTAACAAGAAGAAACAAGTGTATCTCTCAAAAGAAAACAAACCCTCTGTGTTAAAAGGAGGACCATCCAGCACATTCTTTCCCAGTAAAACCCGAGTTAGTTTTTGAAAGGATACTTCCTTCAAATCAGAAACTTCAAGGTGGGAAAGTCTCATTTTTTTTTAAACAGGCCTATTTACCTAAGTTGAAGAAACGAGTGTATCTCTTGAAAAAACACCCTTTGTTGTAGA